>NW_025923851.1:0-130959 GCF_902655055.1 Lutra lutra | reverse complement strand
TTGGAACGTTTCATGGCATCATTTATTTCCCTGATTCGGTTTTTGTGGCTTCTAAGCTGTTTGTTCCAGGCTTCCTCCTGATCCTTTCTCTCTATCTGTTTGTCCTCCAGATCACTAATTGTATCTTCTGTCTCAGTTACCCTAGCTTGGAGAGAATTTAGATTAGATTGGAACTCATTGAGAGCATTGTGAACCTCATCCCTGGTAGCTTTCAGCTCTGCCCTAACATTGTGAACCTCATCTCTGGTTGCTTTCATTCTGGCCCTAATCAATTCCATTTGGTCAACCTTGGCATACTCCAACCTAGCTATTGCCTGGATAATTGTTAGCCTGAATTCTCTTTCCGACATATTGTCTATGTTGTTAGCTGTTAGCTCTGTTGTAGAAGGCCCGTCGTCTGTATTTTTCTTCTGTTGGGCATTCCTCTTCCTAGTCATTTTGGTCAGAGAAGGCTGTAAGGATGTAGCTGGATGTATCGACTGTGGTGCAGTCAAGGTGCACCCTGGAACGCTTCTGAGCACTCAGGATTCCCCACCCAAACGAGAGAAAAAAGAAAAAGGAAAAAAAAGAGAGAGAGAGAGAGAGACAGGAAAGAAAGGGAAGATAAAAAAGAAGGTTCAGCCCAAATGGGCACCAAGGTAAGATTTAGGAAGTATACAAACAAAAACAGATAAACAAAAAGACTGATAAATGTATATGACAAGAGAAAAAACATATATATATATATATATATATATATATATATATATATATATATATATATATATATCCCAAGTGTAAGATTTATATACTATCAGGACAAACACAAAAACACAGAAACACTGGTGGAAGAAATAGTTGGGAGAGTGGTTATAAATTCTCAGTGTGGGTGAGGAAGGTTGCTTAGATTCTTCCTGGATATATCTTGATATCTTTGTTAAAGGACTCAGCTTTCCTAAGATAAAGGGGGATTAAAAATTGGTTTACCTATAGGGGTAGCATTGATTGGGGAAAGGGCATTACCTAAATTCTAATTCTATATGAATATTAGAAAATAAAAGTAAAAAAGGAATAAACTAGACTAAACTAATCTAAAATTAAAGAAAAAAAAGAAATTTAAAAAAATAGAAATGCAAAAGGGAAACACAGGTGTATGTATCAAAAAGTTCAGGTTAGAAGGTTATTATGGAATTTGATGTACTGGACATCTCACTGTGATGGTAAATTGTTTAAAAAAATTATCTATATAAAAAAATGAGCCAGAATAGTGGGAACGAATTAAAAATAAAACTTGTCCTATGAAGTAGTGGTGGTTGTTCTCTTGCCCCCCCCCCCTTTTTTTTCTTTCCTGGTTGGTTTTCTGGGGGAGGGGTCTGCCACGTGGGTTTTCAGCCAATGATGTTCTCTGAGTTCAGTCCTCCCACCCCCCTCAAGGGGGTGGGCTTTGAGGAAACTGGTTCTTTCAGGCTTTTGTTCTCTGGAGGTTTTTGTGTTTGTTTACTTTTGTTTTTCTCTCTCGCCTTGACCGCTTTTGATGTTTTTTGTAGGTTTAGAGGAAAGCAAACTGCACCCTGACCTCCCTCTGAGAGAGAAGCCTCAGTCTGGCTGCAGAGCCCAAATAAATCCCCCCCTTGGCTGCTGGCAGAGCAGGTTCCAAGTCGCGTTCCCTGGGGACGCAGGATTTTTTGTTTGTACCCAAAACCACGGCAGCGGCGGCTGTCTGGGTATCTCCAGACTGGCAGAGAGGTTCCAAGCAGCGATCGCACACTGAGATTTTCCCGCTGGCTCGGGCTGGGAGTGCCTGGTCTTTCCAGGTCCCAGCACCGGGCTGGCGCTTGTGTGCACCTCTCTCAGGGGAGGGCATGGGATGTGACTCTGGACTCTGATAGCATGGACTGCAAAAAGGCTGTGCTTCTGCCAGCTGGCGAGGCTCCCACCCCCTCCCGGGAGCTGGACCCCAAGCGCTCTCAGGTGCGCTGGTGGCTCAGGGACTAAGACCTAGTTTCTCCACCACACTCTCTCTGGCTCTGCACCAGGGGTGTCTGTCCTGGGCCTGGGGACTTAAGCCCCTGTCCCCAGCCACCCTGATTCCCACAATTCCCCCCAACCCGAGATACTTTGCTCTTTTTGAGTGCTTTCTACCAGACTCCAAGTTAATGCTGGTCCCCAGACACAGGGCACTCTTGTATTGGGATATTACTTTCTAGTGGGTCACCTCTGGTGGCTCCCTCCCCCTTTTGTTTATCTTACGATATCAGTCCGATGTTCCCACTCCGCTTTACCTGCCCACTGGCATCTTCTGCTCCTGTAGAGATCCAGACGTGTATAGTTCTGTTCTCAGGCTGATTTCGTGGGTGATCGGAGTTCTTTGGAAGGTAATCAGCTCACTTTAGGGTACAGGTTGAAAGGGCGCCTCCTTCTACTTCCCCGCCATCTTGTCGAGTTCCAGTTTCAAAATACTGTGGTCTGAGAATATGCATGGGACAATCTCAATCTTTTGATATCGGTGGAGACCTGATTTGTGACCTAATAGCCGGTCTATTCTGGAGAAAGTTCCATGTGTACTCGAGAAGAATGAGTATCCTGTTGTCTTTCGGGTGGAATGTTCTGTGTATGTCTCTGAGGTCCAACTGGTCCAGTGTGTCATTCTAAGCTCTTGTTTCTTTGCTGAATTTCTTCTCAGATGATCTGTCCATTGCTGAGATTAGAGTATTGAGGTATCCTACTATTCCTATGTTATTATCAATATGTCTCTTTAGTTTGGTTAACAGTTGGATTCTGTAGTTGGCTGCCCCCATGGTGGAGCATAGATATTTACAATTGTTAGATCTTCTTGTTGGATACACCCTTTAAGTATAATATAGTGTACCTCTTCATCTCTAACTACAGAGTTCAGCTTAAAATAATTTGTCTGATATGAGACTTGCTAACCCAACCTTTTTCGAGGGCCATTGACAGGAAAGTTTTTACTCCATCCCTTTACTTTTACTCTGGATGTAACATTTAGTTCAAAATGAGTCTCTTATTGACTGTATGTCTCTGGGTCTTGTCTTTTTAACCAGCCTTCAACCAAGTGCCATTTGATGGGATCTTTTAGGCCATTCACATTGAGAGTGTATATTGAAAGATATGATTTTATTGTCGTCATGTTGCCTGTGATGTCCTTGTTTGTATAGATTGCCTCTGGATATTTCTGCTCTGTATCTTACTTGGGTTTTTCTCCTTTTATAAGACAGTTCCCCTTAATATTTTTTTTTTGCAGGATGGCTTAGTAATCACATATTCTTTCAGTTTCTGCCAGTGCTGGAAGTTCCTTTTCACTCCACCTGTTCTGCATGACAGCCTTGCCAGATATAGAGTTCTTGGGTTCATGTTTCTCTTCTTTAGTACATTACATATGTCTTGCTATCCCTTTCTCACTTCCTGGGTCTCGGTGGACAAGCCTGATGTTATTCCAATGTTTTTCCCTTTGTACTTCAGGAATCTCTTCCCCCTTGCTGCCCTTAAGATGGTTTCTTGGGGGCGCCTGGGTGGCTCAGTAGGTTAAGCATCTGCCTTCAGCTCAGATCATGAGCCCAGGGTCCTGTGATCGAACCCCACATTGGGCTCTCTGCTCAGCAAGGAGCCTGCTTCCCTTACTCTCTCTGTGCCTACTTGTGATCTCTGTCTGTCAAAATAAATAAATCTTAAAAAGAAAAAATAAAAGACGGTTACTTGGTTCTAAGATTTGTGAGTTTTACTATTACATGTCAGGGTGTTGTTTTTTTCTCCTTGGATTGGGAGAGTTCCCTCTGCCTCTAGGACAGGAACTCCTGTTTCCTGTCCTAGAGGCAGAGAATCCTGGATTAGGGATGTTCTTGGTTGTGATTTGCTCTAATACCTCTTCTAGTCTTCTCTCCCTCTCTCCACCCCCTCAGGGATCCCAGTAATTCTGACATTGGAATGTTCATGGATTATGTATTTCTTTAACTCTGTTCATGGGTTTTAAGCTATTTGTTCTTGGCCTACTCCTGTTCCTTCTTTTCTATCACTTTGTCTTGTAGACCACTATTTTTTTTCTTCTGCCTCATTTACCCTAGCTGTTAGAGTATCTAGATTAGTTTAGATCTCACTGAGAGAATTTTTTTTTAATTTCTATTCAGCATAACAGTATTCATTGTTTTTGCACCACACCCAGTGCTCCATGCAATCCGTGCCCTCTCCAATACCCACCACCTGGTTCCCCCAACCTCCCAACCCCCGCCCCTTCAAAACCCTCAGATTCTTTTTCAGAGTCCATAGTCACTGAGAGAATTTTTAAGTTCTACCATCATCTCTCCCTTTCGCCCCTAGAGAATCGATGTTGCCATTAACGGTTCTATGCATCCTAGCTATTGTCTGCATCACTGTTATCCTGAAGTCTATTTCTGACATCTTGCTTATATCCATATGCATTTGTTTTGTGCCAGAGGTCACAGTCTCTGAGTTTTTCCTATGTTGAGGGTTACTTCTCTGAGTCTTTCTGTTGAGAGGTGGTTGAGGAAGTGTACAGATTCCCAGTTATTGACCACAGCCCAAGGAAAAAGCACCTGTTTTATAGGGACATTTGGGTTGTCGGCCTCTTGTTCTTCCAGCCTGTCTCCTGGGAAAGGGTCCTGCCTCACTGTTGCTCAGGCAAACCTGTTTGGATAGTGATGCCCTGCTCCCTGTGAGAGTGTGGACTCAGCGAGAGGGGTTTAAGGGGACTTTTGATCACTGGTGGCTTTCTCTGGTGGCTTTCCATGACCCCCAAGTACAGAGCAAAAGTGTCCTTATCCAAACCTCAATTCAGAACAGAGAGATCACAGTCTACCCCTCAGTGGGCTCTCCCTGTGCTGTTAAAAACCACAGTACCATGGGTTTGTGCCCCACTGCAGGACTCCTAGCCCTCACTTCCAAGTCCATGCACATCACTGCCCTTTGTGCTTCTAGTACTGAATGTCATCCCCAGTTCACACGTGTGCCCCCCACAGCTCCAAGTCTCAGTGTGGGGGCATTCCCTCCAAGTACTTTCCATGCTGCTACTGGTCTGTAGGTCTGTGCCTGGTCCCCAGCATGGGAGGCGTTTGAGGTCCAATGGCTTCCTCTCTTTCCATTCATCTTCTAATAACTGCCCAGAGAGGCATGGCTCCCCCCTCTCTTATATCTTAAGACCAACCACTGGAAATATCCTCTTTTTAGAGACCCAGATATATCTTCTTATATCACAGGCTGATCAGAATGGTCTAGTAAATATCCAGCTCAATTCAGGGAACTGGTTGAAATATGGTCCCCTACGCCTTGAACACTCCCATTCATTCTTTAACAGGGTATTCTTTAACTTCCATCTGTGATCGCCCCATTTGTTTTTATGTAGTTTATTTTATGTTTCATAGCACCATGGGCTGAAAACATGCCTAGTTTGGTCTTAATCTTTTTATACTGGCCAATACCTGATTTTTCCAGACAATATGTGTTTTTTGTTGTTGCTGTTGTTTGTTTGTTTTGTTTTTGTTTTTCCTGGAAAATGTTTCATGTGCACTTGTGAAGAATTTGGGTCTGCTGCTTTATGATGAACTGCCCTGAATATATTTGTTAAGTCGCTCTGATTCAGTGTATCACTCAAAGCTCTTGTTTCCTTGTTGCTTTTTTGCTTAGATGATTTGTCCATTGCTTTGTGTTGGGTGTTAAAGTCCCCTAATATTTGTTTAATGTTTCTTTATATTTACTATTAATTGCTTATATACTTAGCTGCTTCCATTGTGGGGGCATAAACAAGTTTGCTTTCTCTTTGATGGAGAGACCCCTTAATTATGACATAGTTCCCTTCGTCATATCATGTTACACTCTCTGGCTTAAAGTCTAGTTTGTTTGTTAAAAGCATTGCTACTCCATTTTTTTTTTTTTTTGCTTTCTTTGATACCCATTTGCATGATGAATTTTTCTCCCTACCCTCAGTTTCAATCCGAAAGTGTTCATAGGTCTATAATGAGTCTCTTAATTATATTCAGAAGAACTGCTAATTTATCTGTATTTAGTGTCATTTTATTTGTTATCTTGCCATTGTTTCTGAAGATTTTCTCCGTTCCTTTCTTGTCCTAGTCACTCTTGGTTTATCCTTTCAGACAAAGGTATCCTTTGATATTTCTTGTAGGGCTGATTGAATGACCATTAATTCCTTTTCAGTTTGTAAGTCTGGGAAACTCTTCATCTTTCTCTCTTTTCTGAGTGACAGGTTTGCTGTATAGCATATTCTTGGCCGTAGACTTTCCCTGCCAAGCACTCTGAACATATCCATGTCATTGCCTTCTAGCTTGCCAAGTTTCTGTGGAGAGATGTGCAGTTAGCACATGGGTCTTCCTTTGTAAGGTAAGGACTTCTTTTGTCTTGCCACTTTAAAGAGAATTCTTTTATTGCTAGAGTTTTCAAATTTAATGACAGAATGTCTTGTTTTGGCCTACTTCTGGTGATTGTGATGGGAGTCCTCTGTGCCTCTGAATCTGGATCTCTGTTTCTTCCTCCAGATTAGGGAAGTTCTCAGCGATGGTTTCCTCAAATAAATCTTCAGTCCTCTTTCTCTCTTCTATGACTCCTACAATAGGCATGTAAATACATTTGATGGAGTCAGTGATTTCACTACATCCGACCACATGTTCCATAATTCTTCCTTCTCTCTTTTGTTTAGCTTCATTATTTTCCATTATTCTGTCTCCCAGTTCAAAAATTGGATCCTCTGGTTCTTAGAGCCTCTGTTCATTGCAGCTTGTTTGCTCCAGTCTTTTCACTCCGGATTTAATTTAATTTAATTTAATTTAATTTTTACTCTTTTATCTCTGTGGTATGGGTCTCCCTGATGTCTTCTAATCCTTTCTCACATCCAGCGAGTATCCAGGCTGCTGCTTTAAATCCCTGATTGTGCATGTTACATGCATCTGTTTCACTTAGATTTTAGATTGCCTGGCCATGATCTTTTCTTGCTCTTTCACTTCGGATTCTTCCATTTTTGCATTTGGTCTAAGTCTCTGACTTCTTCTCTGTATTTGAAAAGCCCATTATGTTTTCTGGACAGCTACTGAGAGTAATGGCATTAGAAAGAGGCGATCATGTAGTGGCCAAGTCCTGGCGCTTCAGAGAGTCTCAGGTGTGTGTCACATGTACTCTGCTGTTGTATTGTGGCTTCCCTCTGTCCCTAGGCCAGTCATCTACAGAAGCTCTTCTTGCCTGCCATGGGGAGTGTTTGGCGTCTGGCATGATATGATGAGGTTTACCTTCATGGGCTCTGGTCTGCCTGTTAAAGGAGACTTAACACCAACTCAACAGAACAAAGGACTGTAGAATGCTATGCTCAGGAGACCATGGGCAGGGCTTTATTCTAGTTCATAAGGTAGGGCCCGTTCTACGGGAACTGAACAGGTTTGACTGAGAAAGGCAGTCCCACCAGAGTGCAGGGGCTGGGACTTCGTGTTTGCAGCCAATGTCCTCTCTGCCTTGCTTTTGGCAGGTAGCTCGATATTTATGCTTGTGGTGGGAGAGCCCAATGTTTCTTTTGCCCCCACAGAGACATTGCCACAAACACTGCCCCTCAGTGATAGACCCCAAGAACAAATAATCTCTCCACTGTGTCTCCAAGTATTGTCTCTGTTCATTGTTTCCAGGCTGTCTGCACATGGTTTTTTGCCTGTGTTCCCTCCAGGAGCAACACAGTGTTCTCCAGATTTGATGTCGGCCAGTCCTGCTGACTTAAAACTCAGGGCTTTAATTCCCCCTGGTTGCAAGAACTCATGTCATTCAGTCCCTCATTTTTACAGCCAACAGCTTTGGGTAACATTCTCCTTGTGGGTTCCCAGGGTGCTCCTCCCTCATGTGTCTTTCTTTTTGGCCATGGATCCCTCCCCTCTGCAGCACCAACCATCCACTTCTCCCCTAAGCCACATCTCCACACTCCCTCCTGTATTCCATGTGACTTCTCTCTTTAGCTGTGGATTTTAATCTGTAGGCATAAGGTCAAGTTCTGTCATGTTTAGATTGATTTGAAAATCTTCTATATGTGTTCTTGTCTCAAGACAAGCCTGGAGTTCCCCTATTCCACACCATCTCCCTGTCCTCCATATACACCATAGACTCTTACTCAGCCATAATCAAGAATGAAATCCTCTCACTTGCTACATGTGGGAGGGAGCTAGAGAGCATAATGCTAGGTGAAATCTATCAGTTACAGAAAGACAAATAGCATATGATTTCACTCATTTATGTAATTTAAGACACGAATGAACAAATGGAGAAAAAGAGATATAGGATAAATCAGACTCTTAAATGTGTACAGATATCTGAGGTTTATAGAAGCATGGTTAGTGGGTATATGTGTGAAATAAAGGGGATTAAATGTGACATTAGTTGCAGGAAATGTGACTGAAGGTGAATTAAAATGAGTTTCCAATCCATTAGAGTTACATTGTTATAAAAAAGAGACTTTATATCTCTAGAAATTTCATTATAAGCCTTATACTAACCACAAATAAAAAATTTATAGTAGATACACAAAAGATAGGAACCAAGTGAGGAATAGCACTAAAGGACATAAATCCCAAAAGAAAAGACCAAACAAGGAGAAAGTAGAAAAGAATTAAATTCAGAAACCAACACAATGAAACAGTTATGTCCTTATGCATCAATAATTAATTAAAGCATTCAGGACTAAATTCTATCCATAGAAACAGAGAAACTGAATGGATTTTTTAAAAGAAAAGATAAAAACAGACGAAATACAAAACAACAACAACAAAACAATATCCAACAATATGTTGCCGATAAGAGATTCACTTCAACTATAATGATACACATAGCTTGAATGTAAAGGAATGAGAAAAGATAGTTCATGCAAAGGGCAAGCAAGAGAGAGCATAAGTGGCTGTGCCTATGTCAGATAGGTAGATTTTAAATCTAAATCAGTTACAAGACACAAAGAAGGTCCTTAGTCATGATAGGGTTTCAATTCATCAAGAAGATACAAGAATTGCAAATATATGTGAAACCAACATTGGAGTATCTAAATATTTGAAGCATATTAACAGAATTGAAGGGAGGTAGAGGCCACAATAAAATAATGGTAGGACTATGATATCCCACCTTCAGAACAGGGCAGATCATCCAGATGGAAAGGTGGTAAGGAATAGCAGACATCAAGGGCACTACAGGCTTAAGAGACACATGTATAAGATTGCGTCTGTCAGAACCATAATATAAGTTCTTCACAACATTCTCTTCTTCTCTAGTTCTTCTCTAACATTCTCTACCATAGATCCTGTGCTGGACCACAAATCCAGCCTTAACTAATTTAAAAAGATTCAAATCCTATTTTGTATGTTTATGACCACAATGGTATGAAAAAAGAAATCACATAGAAAAGGAAAACTAAGCAAGATACTAAAAAGGTGGAAATCACAACACGCTCCTGAATAAGCAATGAAACAAAGAAAAAATCAAAAGGAAAATCAGAAAGTATCTTGAACAAAGAAAAATAAATGAACTTATGGTATGCTACAAAAGCATTTCTTTGAAGGAAGAATATAGAGATAAATGCATATATTTAAAAAAAATTAAAAGACCTAGTACAGGAATTCAGTAAAGTGTCAGGATATAAAACCAATGCACAGAAATCAGTTGCATTTCTCTACACCAACAACAAGACAGAAGAAAGAGAAATTAAGGAGTCCATCCCATTTACAATTGCACCCAAAACTATAAGATACCTAGGAATAAACCTAACCAAAGAGACTAATAATCTATACTCAGAAAACTATAAAGTACTCATGAAAGAAATTGAGGAAGACACAAAGAAATGGAAAAATGTTCCATGCTCCTGGATTGGAAGAATAAATATTGTGAAAATGTCTATGCTACCTAAAGCAATCTACACATTTAATGCAATTCCTATCAAAGTACCATCCATTTTTTTCAAAGAAATGGAACAAATAATCCTAAAATTTATATGGAACCAGAAAAGAACTCGAATAGCCAGCGGAATATTGAAAAAGAAAGCCAAAGTTGGTGGCATCACAATTCCGGACTTCAAGCTCTATTACAAAGCTGTCATCATCAAAACAGCATGGTACTGGCACAAAAACAGACACATAGATCAATGGTACAGAATAGAGAGCCCAGAAATGGACCCTCAACTCTATGGTCAACTCATCTTCGACAAAGCAGGAAAGAATGTCCAATTGAACAAAGACAGCCTCTTCAATAAATGGTGTTGTAAAAATTGGACAGGCACATGCAGAAAAATGAAATTGGATCATTTCCTTACACCACACACGAAAATAGACTCAAAATGGATGAAGGATCTCAATGTGAGAAAGGAATCCATCAAAATCCTCGAGGAGAACACAGGCAGCAACCTCTTCGACGTCAGCCGCAGCAACATCTTCCTAGGAACATCACCAAAGGCAAGGGAAGCAAGGGCAAAAATGAACTTTTGGGATTTTATCAAGATCAAAAGCTTTTGCACAGCAAAGGAAACAGTGAACAAAACCAAAAGACAACTGACAGAATGGGAGAAGATATTTGCAAATGACATATCAGATAAAGGGCTAGTGTCCAAAATCTATAAAGAACTTAGCAAACTCAACACCCAAAGAACAAATAATCCAATTAAGAAATGGGCAGAGGACATGAACAGACATTTCTGCAAAGAAGACATCCAGATGGCCAACAGACACATGAAAAAGTGCTCCATATCACTCGGCATCAGGGAAATACAAATCAAAACCACCATGAGATACCACCTCACACCAGTCAGAATGGCTAAAATTAACAAGTCAGGAAATGACAGATGCTGGCGAGGATGCGGAGAAAGGGGAACCCTCCTACACTGTTGGTGGGAATGCAAGCTGGTGCAACCACTCTGGAAAACAGCATGGAGGTTCCTCAAAATGTTGAAAATAGAACTACCCTATGACCCTGCAATTGCACTGCTGGGTATTTACCCTAAAGATACAAACATAGTGATCCGAAGGGGCACATGCACCCGAATGTTTATAGCAGCAATGTCTACAATAGCCAAACTATGGAAAGAACCTAGATGTCCATATACAGACGAATGGATAAAGAAGAAGTGGTATATATACACAATGGAATACTATGCAGCCATCAAAAGAAATGAAATCTTGCCATTTGGGACGACGTGGATGGAACTAGAGGGTATCATGCTTAGCGAAATCAGTCAATCGGAGAAAGACAACTATCATATGATCTCCCTGATATGAGGGAGAGGAGATGCAACATGGGGGGTCGAGGGGGTAGGAGAAGAGTAAATGAAACAAGATGGGATTGGGAGGGAGACAAACCATAAGTGACTCTTAATCTCAC
The DNA here is from genome assembly GCF_902655055.1 of Lutra lutra. Taxonomy (NCBI): domain Eukaryota; kingdom Metazoa; phylum Chordata; class Mammalia; order Carnivora; family Mustelidae; genus Lutra; species Lutra lutra. The sequence continues at coordinate 119,616 of NW_025923851.1, read as the reverse complement.
AAAATAAACTGAGGGTTGATAGGGGGAGGGGGTTGGGAGAGGGGGTGGGGTTATGGATATCGGGGAGGTATGTGCTATGGTGAGTGTTGTGAAGTGTGTAAACCTGGCGATTCGCAGACCTGTACCCCTGGGAATAAAAATATATGTTTATAAAGCTGTAAAAAAAAAAAAGAAAGAAAGAAAGGATGAATCCCCAAGTTTTGTAGCAACATGGACGGGACTGGAAGAGATTATGCTGAGTGAAATAAGTCAAGCAGAGAGAGTCAATTATCATATGGTTTCACTTATTTGTGGAGCATAACAAATAGCATGGAGGACAAGGGGAGATGGAGAGGAGAAGGGAGTTGAGGGAAATTGGAAGGGGAGGTGAACCATGAGAGACTATGGACTCTGAAAAACGATCTGAGAATTTTGAAGGGGTGGGGGGCGGGAGGTTGGGGGCACCAGGTGGTGGGTATTGTAGAGGGCACGGATTGCATGGAGCACTGGGTGTGGTGCAAAAATAATGAATACAGTTATGCTGAAAAAAAAATTAAAATTAAATAATGCAATTCCAAAAAAAAAAAAAAATTAAAAGACCTAAATAAACCAACCAAAATTTACACAATAAGGAATTAGAAAAAGAACAAACTAAATCCAAAGTTAGGAGACAAATTGAAATAATAAACTTTATTGAAGAAATAAATGAAATACACACAATAGGAACAAACGGGGAAACTTACATTCATTTTTAAAATGTATTTATACTTTAAATTCCTTTTTAGTATCCAAGAATTCATTGTTTATGCACCACACCCAGTGCTACATGCAATACGTGCCCTCCATAATACACAACACCAGGCTCACACAACCCCCAACCACCTCTCCAAAACTCTCAGATTATTTCTGAGTGCACAGTCTCTTATGGTTCATCTCCACCTTCAAATTCCCCCAACTCACTTCTCCTCTCCATCACCTCATGTCCGCTGTGTTATTCCTTATCCTCCACAAGTAAGGAAAACCATATGGTAATTGACTCTCTGTGTTTTATTTATTTCACTTAGCATAATCTCTTCCAGTCCCATCCATGTTGATACAAAAGTTGGGTATTCATCTTTTCTGATAGTATAGTATATATTCTCCATAGAATATATGGACCATATCGTCTTTATCCATTCGACTGTTGAAGGGCATCTTGGTTCTATCCACAGTTTGGCGACTGTGGCTTTTGCTGCTCTGAACATTGGGGTACAGATGGCCCTTCTTTTCACTACATCTGTATCTTTGGGGTAAATACCCAGTAGTGCAATTGCAGGGTCATAGGGAAGTTCTATTTTATTTTATTTTTTTTTTAATTTTTTTTTATTTTTTCAGCATAACAGTATTCATTATTTTTGCACCACACCCAGTGCTCCATGCAATCTGTGCCCTCTACAATACCCACCACCTGGTGCCCCCAACCTCCCACCCCCCACCCCTTCAAAATTCTCAGATCGTTTTTCAGAGTCCATAGTCTCTCATGGTTCACCTCCCCTTCCAATTTCCCTCAACTCCCTTCTCCTCTCCATCTCCCCTTGGAAAGTTCTATTTTTAATTTCTAAAGGAATTGCCACACTGATGAGCTGTCTATTACTGAGAGTGGAGCATTAGGATTCCTTACTTTGCCGTTTTCAGATCAATATGACTCTTTATCTTGATTAACGGTTGTCTAATGTAGTTGGCTGTTCCCATATTGGGGGCCTAAATATTTACAATCATTAGGTGTTCTTGGTGGAAAATGATGCAATGTCATTCTGTATCTCTCACTATTCTACCTATTCTCCTGAAGCTGTTTCAAAAAATTGAAGCAGAACGAAAACTTCCAGACTCTATTTATGAAGCCAGCATTACACTGATCCCCAAACCAGGCAAAGACCCCACCAAAAAGGAGAATTTCAGACCAATATCCCCGATGAATATGGATACTAAGATTCTCAAGAAGATCCTAGCTAATAAGATCCAACAGTACATTAAAAAGATTATCCACCATCACCAGGTGGGATTTATCCCTGGGTTTCCAGGGTGGTTCAACATTCACACATCAATCAATGTGATACAACAAGTCAATAAGAGAAGAGAGAAGAGAAGAAGAACTACATGGTCCTCTCAATTGATGCAGAAAGAGCATTTGACAAGACACAGCACCGTTCCTGATTAAATGTTTCAAAGTTTGGGATAGTGGGAACATTCCTGAACTTCATAAAATCTATCTATGAAAGACCCATGGCGAATATCATCTCACTGTCAAAAGCTGACAGCCTTCCCTTTGAGATCAGGAACACGACAAGGATGCCCACTCTCACCACTTTTGTTCAACATAGTGTTAGAAGTTCCAGAAACAGCAATTAGACAACAGAGAGAAATAATAAGTATTCAAATTGGCACGGAAGAAGTCAAACTCTCTCTCTCCGCAGATGACAGGATACTTTATATGGAAAACCCAAAAGACTCCACCCCCAAACTACTAGAACTCATACAGCAATTCAGTAGTGTGTCAGGGTACAAAACCAATGTACAGAAATCAGTGGCTTTCTTATACACTAACAATGAAAATACAGAAAGGGAAATTCGAGAAACAATTCCATTTACTATAACACCAAGAACCATAAGATACCTGGGACTAAACCTAACCAAAGAGGGAAAGGATCTGTACTCAAAGAACTACAGAACACTCATGAAAGAAATTGAAGACACAAAAAGATAGAAGACCATTCCAGGTTCATGGATTGGAAGAAAAAACATTGTTACAATGTCTATACTGCCTGGAGCAATCTATACTTTCAATGCCATTCCAATCAAAATTCCCCCGGCATCTTTGAAACAACTGGAACAAACAATCCTACAATCTGTATGGAATCAAAAGAGACGCCTAATTGCTAAGGAAATGTTGAAAAGAAAAACAAAACTGGGGGCATCACGTTGCCTGATTTCAAGCTTTACTACAAAGCTGTGATCACCAAGACAGCATGGTCCTGACCCAAAACCAGACACATAGAACCAAACATGGACCCTCAACTTTATGGTCAAATAAAGCAGGAAAAAATATACAGTGGAAAAAAAGGCAGTCTCTTCAATAAATGGTGCTGGGAAAATTGGACAGCTATGTGTAGAAAAATGAAACTCGACCATTCTCTTATACCATACACAAAGGTAAACTTGAAATGGATAAAAGACTTCAACGTGAGGCAGGAATCCATCAGAATCCTAAAGGAGAACATAGGCAGTAGCCTCGTCGACATCGGCCACAGCTATTTCTTTCAAGACACACCTCCAAAGGCAAAGGAAACAATAACAAAAATGAAGTTTTGGGACTTCATCAAGATGAAAAGCTTCTGCACAGCAAAGGAAACAGTCAACAAAACAAAGAGGTGACCCAGGGAATGGGAAAAGATATTTGCAAATGACAGTATAGACAAAGGGCTGATATCCAAGATCTATAAAGAATCCCTCAACCTCAACACACACAAAGCAGATAGTCATGTCAAAAAATGGGCAGAAGATGTGGACAGACACTTCTCCAATGAGGATCTACAAATGGCTGACAGACACATGAAAAAACGTGCATCTTCACCAGCTATCAGGGAGTTTCGAATCCAAATCACACGGAGATACCACCTTACACCTCTTAGAATGGCCCAAATTAACAAACAGTAAACAACGTGTGTTGGAGAGGATGTGGAAAAAGGGGAACCCTCTTATACTTTTGGTGGGATTTCAAGATGTTACAGCCAGCTTAGAAAACAGTGTGAAGATTCCTTAAGAAATTAAATATAGAGCTACCCTATGACCCTGCAATTGCACTACTGGGTCTTTACCCCAAAGACAGAGATGTAGCGAAAAGAGGGCCATCTGTACCCAATGTTGATAGTAGCAATGGCCACAGTCACCAAAATGTGGAAAGTAGCAATGGCCACAGTCACCAAAATGTGGAAAGAACCAAGATGCCCTTCAATGGACAAATGAATAAGGAAGATGTGGTCCATACATACTATGGAATATTATGCCTCCATCAGAAAGGTTGAATACACAACTTTTGTATCAACATGGACGGGACTAGGAGAGATTATGCTGAGTGAAATAAGTCAAGCATTATCATATGGTTTTGCTTATTTGCGGAGCATAAGGAATAATGCAGAGGACATAGGGAGATGGAGAGGAGACGGGAGTTGGGGGAAATTGTAGGGGGAGATGATCCATGAGAGACCATGGACTCTGACAAACAATCTGAGGGTGGAATGTTGTGTGCATATCTATGAGGTCCATCTGGTCCAATGTGTCATTCAATACTGTTATTTTTAAATTGATTTTCTGTTTGGGTGATCTATTACTGAGAGTGGCATGTCAAGTTCCCTTACTGTTACTGTGCTCACATCAATATGTCTCTTTATCTTGATTAACAGTTGACTTATGTAGTTGGCTGTTCCTGTATTGGTGGCATAAATATTTACAATTGTTAGATCTTCTTGGTCGATAGACCCTTAAAGAATGATGTAGTGTCCTCTTTATCTCTGACTGAAATTTTTAGTTTATGTGATATGAATATTGCTACCCCAGCTTTCTTTTGAAGCACACTGAAATGAAAGATGCTCCTCCTGCACTTCACTTTCAGTCTAGATGTATCCTTGGGTTCAAAATGGGTCTCTTGTAGAAAACATACAGACAGGTCCTGTCATTTTATCCACTCTGCAACCCTGTGACACTTTACGGGAACATTTAGCCATTAACATTGAGAGTGATTATTGAGAGATATGCTATTAATGACATTGTGTTGCCTGTGAAGTCCCTGTCTCTGTAGATTGTCTCTGTAAATTTTTGTTGTATGACACTCTTGTGTTTGTCTTCTTTTATTAAACCCCCCTTAATATTTCTTGTAGTGCCAGCATAGTGGTCACATACTTTTTTAAGCCTTGCTGGTCTTGGAATCTGTTTATCTCTCCATCCATTCTGAATGTCTGCCTTGCTGGATGAAGTGCTCTTGGCTGAATGTTCTTTTCATTTAGTGCCCTAAATACGTCTTGCCAGCCCTTTCCGCCTTGCCAGGTTTCTGTGGACAGGTCTGAAGTTATTCTGATGGGCCTTCCTCTGTATGTAAGGAATCTCTTCTCCCTAGCTGCTCTAAAGAGTTCCTATCTAAAATTATGATCCATCAGTTTCACAATCAGGTGTCTTGAGGTCTCTCTAGATACTATGATCTTGGGGGGTGACCTTTCTTTCTCTAGGACATGAACTCTGGTTCCATTCCATAGGTCGGGAAATTTTTCATGGAGAATTTTTTCGACTATATCCTCTAATTTTCTTTCTTTCTCCTCCCCCTCAGGAATTCCAATAATTCTGACTTTGGAATGTTTCATGGCATCATTTATTCCCCTAATTCTGTTTTCATGGCTTCTAAGCTGTTTGTTCCAGACTTCTTCTGATCTTTATTCTCTTTCAGTTTGTCCTCTAGATGACTAATTCTATCTTCTGCTTCAGTTACCCTAGCTGTGGCAAAGAATTTAGATTAGATTGGAACTCATTGGTAGCATTTATCACTTCCTCCATGGAGGCTTTCACTTCTGCCCTAATTGATTCCATGTTGTCCTTGTTTTATTCAACCTAGCCATTGCCTGGATAAGTTATCCTGATTTCGCTTTCCAACATACTGTTTATGTCCATATCCAATAGCTCTGGTGGAGAGGGCACAGTCTCTGATTTTTTCTTGTGTTGACCATTCCTCCTCCTAGTCATTTTAGTGAGAGATGGCTGAAGGGATGTGTAGCTGCATGTATCAATCATGATCCAAGAAAGGTGCCTCCTGGAAAGTTTGTGAGCAAAAAGGATTCCCCACTAAAAAGAAAGAAAAAAGAAAAAGAAAGGCAGAAAGAGAGAGACAAACAAAGAAAGAGAGAGAAGACCTAGTCTGAAGGGGTCCCAAAGGTAAGATTTATAAGGTATACAAACAAAAACAGACAGACAAAAAGACTGACAAAAGTAACGAACAAGTAACTGACAAGAAATAACCAACCCAGACAAAGGAACCCCAAGTATAAGATTTATACAATACCAGAACCAAAACAAATACACAGAAATACTGAGAGAAGAAAAAGATAGGAGGGTGGTTATGAATCCTCAGTGTGGGTGAAGAAGGTTATTTTGATTCTTTCTGGGTGTATCTTGAAATCTTTGTTAAAGGACTCAACTTGCCAGAGATAAAGGAGTTTTGAAATTCGTTTATATGTGGGGTAGTGTTGATTAGGGAAACGGTATTACCATGAAGTTTATCGCTATGTGAATAATTTTAAAACAAGCAAAATAAAAACACTGGCATATATATCCAAATAGTTCAAGTTAAAAGGTTAGTATGGAATTTGTTGTATTGAGACTCTCATTGTGATGATAAATAGGTTAATTTTTTTAAAAGAAACTTAAAAAGAATGAGCACAGTGGGAGTGAATTAAAAATAATAGTTGTACCTATGAAATATGCAGGTTTTATGGCAAAACCAGGAGCTTAATATAGTTTCCCCTGATATTTGGTTTTACAATTTTATGGGGACCCTGTGGTTGTTGTCCTCTCATTTTTTTTTTTTTTTTTTTTTTTTTTGCTGGTTTTCTGGGGGAGGGGTCTGCTGTATTATTTTTCAGGCAGTCTTGCTTGGGTTGAGTCCTCCTGCCACCTCTCCAGGGGCTGGGCTCTGAGGAAACCGGTTTTTTTGGCTTTTGTTTTCTGGAGGATTGTTTCATTTTGTTTTTCCCCCTTGGTGGCTTTTGGCGGTTCCTTGGAGGTTAAGAGGAAAGCAAACTGCCCCCAGACCTCTGTCTCAGAGAGAAGCCTCATTCTGTTCTCCTCTGGGTGGTCCAGAGCACACAGAATCCCCCTCTACTGCTTCACTCCAGCAGAGTATGTCCTCAGCCACCATCTCAGGGGTTGCAGGTGTTCGCGCCGCTCTCTGTACCCCAGTGATACTAAAACCACAACCCATATTGGTCCAACGAGCCTGCTTCCAGTGACTGCCTTTGCAGGGCTGCTTTCTGGGCAGGTCCAGACTGCCAGAGAGATCCCACCCAGAGATAGTGAGCTGATATATCCATTCCCGCGTGGGCTAGGAGTGTTCAGATGCTTGGCCAGTCCCAGAGACCAGCATATATGCCAGCATGGACCTCTCTCAGGGGAGGATGTGGAGTGTGGCACATGCCCTGTCACCCAATGGGCGTGAAGAGTGCAAAATGCTGTGGTTCTAGAGAGCACTGGTGGCATCCACCCAGACTCTCTCACATGTGCCAGCAGCTCCAGGACTATGGCCTGGATGTTTTAATGCACTCTCTCTAGCATGGCTGGTTGCTGGGAGTGGCTGCCCTGGGTTCCTGAGCTTAAGCCTGTGCCAACGACCACTCAATTCCTCCAGTTCCCCTTAATATCCTTTGCTCTTTGTGAGTGCTTTTAACCAGACTCGAAGTTAATGCTGGTCCCCAATCATGGGGCAATACTTTCCAGTGGGGTAATACTTTCCAATGGGTCACATCTGGTGGCTCCCTCTCCCTTCTGTTTATCCTCTGACATAAGCCCGATCATTCACACTCCACTGCTTTAACTAACCACTGGCATCTTCTGCCCCCATAGATATCTGGAAGAGTATAAACCTACATCTTGGGCTGATTCCTTGGGTGTTCAGAGTGTTCTGGTAGATAATCAGCTCACTTCAGCAGCAGCTGGAAACAACATCTCCTACTTCTCTGCCATTTTGCCTATAACTCACATTTAGTTTTTGAAAGGATAAATAAACCTGAGGCGTCTTACCTGGATAAATCAAGGAGGAAAGCATACAGCTAAAATTATGAGAGAGGAGACATTACAACTGATAGAAGGATAAAAAGAAACATAAAAAAGACCCCTATAAGTAATTATTCCAGCAAATTCAATAACTGAGAGAAATGGATCCCCTTTAAATAATTAATAATTGATGACAAATCCAATAACCGAGAGAAATGGATAAGTTCTTAGAAACATACCACCTACCAAGACTAGATCATGAAAAATGCAAAGTCTTAACAATCTGGTAAGGACGATAGAGGCTGAAGCAGTAATCAAACCCCTTAAACACACATAAATCCAGGACGAATTCATTTCCCTGGTAAACTCTTCTAGACATTTAATGAATGTAATGTCCATTCTTCTCCTCTATTCCTGAAATTGAGGAGAAGGGAACACTCTAACTAATTTACAATTCTCTAATACCAAATTCAGATAAGAACATCATAAGAAACAAATTATATGCCATTTTAATAAAATAAAGGTATAATTCTCTCTCTCTCTCTCTCTCTCTCTCTCTCTCTCTCTCTCTCTTTCTCTGTTTCTTTCTCTACTACTTAAAGGGCCTGCATTTAATTTTTTTTTTACTATGTTCAGTAAACCAGCATATCATTCATCATATGTTCTTGGTATAGTGTTCAGCAATTCATTAGTTGTGTATAACACCCAGTTCTCATCATAACATATGCTACCCCTCCTCAATACCCATTGCCCAGTTGCCTCATTCCCACCATGCCTCTCCCTTCTGTAACCCTCAGCTTGATTCCCAGAGTCCTGAGTCTCTCATGGTTTGTCTCCCTCTCTGATTTCTTCCCATTCATTTTTCACTTCCTTCTACTAATGTCCAAGTTATTCCTCATTTCCACATATGAGTGAAACCATGGGATGTATGTCTTCCTCTGCTTGGGTTATTTCATTTAGCATGATCTCTGCCTGTTCCATCCATATCAATGCAAATGGTGGGTGTTCATCCTTCCTGATGGCCGTGGAATATTCTGTTGCATATATGGACCACAACTTCTTTATCCATTAGTATTTTGAAGGGCATCTCAGCTCCTTCTACAGTTTGGCTATTGTGGACATTGCAATCCCTTCAATATATGCAGTTTATTCTCCTCTGAATAGAGCCAATTGATAAACATGGCTACTAATACTAATTACCAGGGGGATATAGAATAAACAAATTGTGACAAATAGTGCTATCTGGCACTCTTCCTTAAGGGTTAGCTATAATGCAGAATATCACAGTCTTTGAAACCTGGCCTTTACAAAGGTGTTCAAGTTAAAATAAGGTAGAGTGAACCCCAATCCATTATGACTGGTGTTTTAGAAGACTAGATTAGGACACAGACAACACAACGCATCCCTGTGCTAGCATCTTTAAACGTGACTTTCCTTAACTTTTTCTTATACAGATACCATAATGAAGGAAGCTAATAAAGGACTGTCTCACATATATGATGACAATCCTCACAGATGGCTAAAGATGTCCAGGAGCCCTCACTGTTTATTTAGATCTTTAGAAGTTGAAGTTGAATTAGCAACACCTGCTTATTTCAGGAGAAACATTCACCTAAAGTATGGTATACTTAATCACATTTTTTTCTTTGTATAGAAAGGAGGAGTGGAAAATAAACACAAAAGGGCAACCTGAATTCATGTTCAGGCTAACAGTGCTCTCTTTCTGTCCTTACTAGGGGTTTCTACCTAAAGCTCAAGGAGGCAAAGGTCAGTGAGAGAGGGACTGCCTCTTCAGTGAAGCTTGCTTCCATTCCATGAAGTCACAAAACCTGTGATGTCAGGGCAACTAGTTCTCCCCCAACCACTCCTAATCTCGACACTTGGGTGGGGTAGTCATGAGTCAGCCAGGAGGATCACAAGCCCTCCTAAATCACTGGAGATGCTTGGTCACTTCCCCCAGACAGTTCTCCAAGCATGTTGGTGTCCACTTCTCCATGGCAGAATTGGTAGTCAATAGTCATGACTGTCATCAACAGGCCTATGGACTCCTGAGAGGTGAAACGTCCACAATTTCATCTTACACACTGCTAGTCAGAAAAGAATCATCTCTAAAACTCAACCTAAACTGAAGAAGTCCATCCCACGGTCATGTACATGGTCCTCAATCTACATCACGGCACTTATGACCAGCAAAACTGCAGCCCGAGGAAAGTTCAGTTAACACCCACAACCACGCCAAAGACATGTCTGGAGTCTGAAACAGCAAAGACACGAGTTCCTCTACAATCTCCAGAAACTTTGCCAAAAGACCTCCCAATCGTCAGAGCTGCCTGGGCACAAAAGGCAGACACTACAATGTAGAACCTTTGGCCAAGGACACACTCATCTGTTTGGAGTCCACAGCAGTAAGTGCAGAGAATTTTGGAAGGGAACCACACCCAAAGAGAAGCCATATAAAAGGCTATTGTGTCAGTTTCAAGAAGACAATGTGTATCTCCAAAAGAACCCACGGAAGAGGATTCAAATCTCCAGGAACACTGAGCATTCATTCCCACAAGGCACTGCAGATTTCCTCTGTGGAACTGAATCAAGAAGTCACAGCACAAGCTTGTCTTAACCCTCTAATTTCCACCCCCAAATATTTTGAGACAACAACCTGACAGTGCAAGGTATGGATTTCGGGCATGTTCTAATGGAGCCACAAGAGAATGAAAACTGTGAGAACAAAGAGCCATTGTTTAGGGAAGCACTGAGAAAGCTACAGGTTGGTGAAGTGTTGCAGGAAGACCAAGAAGAGAAGAAAGAACATTAGAAATCAGTGTCAATATCTGGTATTTTAGGATGGTGGGAGGTGCTCTGTACCTGGCTGCATTCCATAGGGACATATGTCAAAATTAAATAATCCATTCTCTGGCCCCAATAGGTCCTTGTAATCTTTTTAAAAAGATGTGTATGTATGTATTGGGCAGAGAGTCAGAGAGAGAATAAGAAGGGGAGTTGGAGACGGAGAAGTAGACCTGCCCCTGAGCAAGGAGTTCGATGTGGGAATTGATCCCATGACCTGAGCTGAATTGATCATGACCTGAGCTGAAGGCAGCCACTTAAATGACAGAGCCACCCAGGTACAGTCTTAATACCTCAGTGATCTAGACCAGAACAACTGCTCTGTGATTGCTCAGAAATTCAGGTGATACTGATTTTGGGTTTCGGGGAGGTGACTTGCTCTATCAGACCTATTTTCATACTTAGCATAGCTTCTAATTTTGGAATCAGGGTCTTGGCTATATACCAAGTATTCTCTCAAACATTTTTGTGTGTGTGTGTGTGTGTGATGAGGTTATGTAAGCACATATTTTTCAGAGGGTTTTCTTTTTTTCCTTTATAGGAACCTCTCTAGTTGTATAAAGTATCCAACTAAGGATTCTTATTTTGAATTATAAAAATCCTCTTCCTACGTCCTTTGACCTGCTACAAATAGGTTTGAATGAATTTACTGATATTGAATTTCTCACCTAGTCTACAGTAATCCCTATGCACAGCATTGTGTACATGGATGGAGGCAGAAATCTAAATAACACTTTTGAGAGAGAAAGAGAGAAAGAGATGGTTGTAGGAGCTATATAATTACCAGGAGGCCATAACTTACACTGAACTAATATATCTTCTGGAGAAACGACACACTAAGCAAAGATAAAACACACTGCAGCAATTATGCAGAGATATTAACAAGCTTGATTTAATATATGTGGACCTTCATATGAAATATACATTTTTAATTATGTTATGTAGGTATCATACAGTATGGCATAATTTTTGATGCAGTGTTTATTGATAATTTGTTTGCATATATAACACCCGGCCTCCATCGCCAGGCTGACCCATAGCCCACACTTCTCCCTTGAAAACCCCTCAGTTTGTCTTCCTTGAAGAAGTGTCTGTTCATGTTTTCTGTCCACTTTTTGACATGATTATCTATTTCTTGGGGGTAGATTTTGAGAATTTCTTTGTAGATCTTGGACATCAACCCTTTGTTTATAGTGTCATTTGCAAATATCTTCTCCCATTCGGTGGGTTTCTTCTTTGTTTGGCTGACCCTTTCCGTTGGTGTGCAGAAACTTTTCAACTTGCTGAAGTTGCAAAAGTTTGTTTTCACTGTTGTTTCCCTTGCCTTTGGAGGTGTATCTTGAAAGAAGTTGCTGTGGCCAATGTCGAAGAGATTACTGCCTATGTTGTTCTCTAGGATTTTGATGGGTTCCTGTCCCTCCTTGAGGTCTTTCATCCATTTTCGATTTATCGTTGTGTACGGTGTAAGAGAACAGCGGAGTTTCAGTCTTCCATCTATAGCTGTCCAATTTTCCCAGCACCATTTATTGAAGAGACTTTTTTTTTTTTCCCCTCAGATTTCTTTTTCCTGCTTTTTCAAAGATTAGTTGGCCATAAAGTTGAGGGCCCATATATGGGCTCTCTATTCTGTTCCATTGGTCTAGGGGTCTGTTTCTGTGTCAGTCCCATGCTGTCTTGGTGATCACAGCTTTGTAGTAAAGTTTGAAATCAGGCACCGTGATACCCCCAGCTCTGTGTTTTTTTGTTTGTTTGCTTGTTTGTTTATACATTTCCTTTGTGATTTGGGATCATTTCTGGTTCCATACAAATTTTAGGATCATTTGTTGCAGCATTTTGAAAAATGTCTTTGGTAGCTTGATTGGGATGGTGGCGAAAGAGTAGATTGTTCTGGGCAGGTTATTCTTCCTATCCATGAGCATGGGATATTTTTCCATCTTCTTGTGTCTTCACCGATTTCTTTCATGAGTGTTCTATAGCTTCTTGTGTATAGATCCTTTCCCTCTTTGGTTAGGTTTATGCCAAGGTGTCTTATGGTTTAGAGGCTATTGCAAATGGAATTGATGCTCTAATTTCTCTTTCTACAGTGACATTGTTAGTGTATAAGAATGTAAATGATTTCCCTGCTTTGATTTTTACCCTGCCACATTGGCGAGTTGCCATAGAAATTCTAGCAGTTTGGGGGTGGAGTGTTTTGGTTTTCCACAGAAAATGTCATGTCATCTGCAAAGAGAGAGAGTTTGACTTCTTCTTTGCCAGTTTGAATACCCTTTCTTTCGTTTTGTCATCTGATCTTTGTTGTTAGGACTTCTAGTGCTATGTTGAATAATAGAGGAGAGAGTGGATATCCTTGTCATATCCCTTGTCATATCTAAAGGGAAAGGCTCTCAGGTTTTCCCCATTGAGAATGAGAGTTGTTGTGGGTTTCTCATAGATGGATTTATGAAATAGAGGAATTTTCCATCTATCCTATGCTTTGAAGAGCTTTGATAAGGAAAGGATGCTCTATTTTGTCCAATGCTGTCTTTGTCTCCTTTGGGAGTATCATGTGGCTCCCCTCCTTCTCTTCTTGAATTGTCCTTTCATATTAATTGATTTGCAAATGTCAAACAACCTTTACATCCCAGGGATAAGTCCCACCTGGTCGTGGTGGATCATCCTTTTAATTTAATGTTGAGTGTTATTAGCTAGGATCCTGTTGAGAATTTCAGCATCCATATGCATCAGAGATATTAGTATGTAATTTTCTTTTCTGATGGGATCTTTGGCTGTTTTTGGGATCACAGTAATGCTGCCTCATACAGTGAGTCTGGAAGTTTTCCTTCCCCTTTCCATTGTTTGAATAGAACAGGAGAATATGAAAAGTAATACCTATTCAAGAGAATAGGTATTATTGCTTTGTTTGAAGGATTCCCCCAGGGAATCCGTCAGGTTCTGGGCTCTTGTATTTTGGGAAGTTTTTGAGCACTGCTTCATTCTCTTTACTGGTTTTTGGTCTGTTCAGGTGGCCAATTACTTCCTTTTTCTGTCTCTGTAGTTAATAGGTTTCCAAGAATGCGTCTGTTTCTTCCACAATGCTTAATTGATTGGCATATACCTGTTGATGATAATTTCTGAGAATTGTTTTGTTTCCTTGGAGGAATCGTGATCTGTGCCCTTTCATTTGTACTTTTATTGTGGATCCTTTCTCTTTTCTTTTGTATATGTCTGGCCAGTGGTTTATCGATATCATTAAATCTTTCTGAGAACCGGCTTCTAGGTTTATTGGTGTGTTCTACTGTATTTCGGGTTTCTAATCCATCCACCTCTTCTCTTGCATGACTTAGGCTCAGTTTGTTGTTGATTCTCCAGTTCTTTAAATTATCAAGATAGTTTGGGCATCCAGGATTTTTTTTTTTCTTCTTTTGAGTGACACTTAGATCGCTGTGTGTTTCCCCCTTAGGACCTACTTTGCCATATACCATAGGTTTTGGAATGATGTGTTTTCATTCTCATTGGTTTCCATAAATTGTGTAAGTTTTTCTTTGGTTTCTGGGTTGACACAAACATTCTTAAGCCAGATGGTCTTTAGCTTCTGAGTGTTTGAATTTCTTCCAAACCTTTTCTTGTCATTGAGTTCCAGTTTCAAAGTACTGTCATAGAAATTAGGCAGGGAATAATCTCAGTCTTTTGGTATTGGTGGAGACCTGATTCCTGACCTAATATGTGGTCTATTCCGTAGAACGTTACAAGTGCACTTGAGAAGAATGAGTATCCTATTGTCATTAGGGTGGAATATTATGTGTATATCTATGAGGTCCATCTGGTCCAGGGTGTCATTCAAAGCTTTTGTTTCTTCATTGAATTTCTGCTCAGATGATCTGTCTATGCTGAGAATGGAGTGATGAAGCATGTCACCATTACCGTGTTATTATGAACATGTCTCCTTAGTTTGGATTCGTCAGTTGGCGGCTCCCATGTTGAGGGCACAGGTATTTGCAATTGTTAGATCTTCTTGTTGGATACCCCCTTTAGGGATGATATAGTGCCCTTCTGCATCTCTAAAGATTTTAGCTTAAAATCCAATTTTGCTGACATGAGAATTGCTACCCAAGCTTTCTTTGAGGTCCGTTGACATGAAAGATGGTACTCCATCCCTTTGCTTTTACTCTGATGTATTGTTCAGTTCAAAATGAGTCTCTTTTAGATAGCACATGGGAGGGTCCTGTCTTTTTATACAATCTGCATCCTTGTGCCATTTTGTGGGAGCATTTAGGCTATTCACGTTGAGAGCGATTATTGAAAAAACATGATTTTAATGTCATCATGTCATGTTTCATGTGAAGTGCTTGTTTCTTTAGAAAGTCTCTGTATCTTACTGTTCTGTATCATTCTTGGGGTATTTCTCTTTTTATATGACCAACCCCCACGTAATATTTCCTGTGGGGCTTGCTTGGTATTCACATATTTTTTTTTTTTTTTCAGATCCTGCTGGTCCTGGAAGGTCCTTATTTTTCCATCTGTTCTGAAGTACAGACTTGCTACATAACGTATTCTTGGGTGCATGATCTTCCCATTTAGTACCCTGCATGTGTCTTGCTAGACCTTTCTTGCTTGCCTAGTCTCCACGGTCAGGCCCAATGGTTCTCTGATGTTCCTCTGTTTATACATAAGGAATCTCTTCCTTCTAGCTGCCCTTAAGATGGTTTCTTGGCTCTAAGAAATGCGAGTTTTACTATGGCATGCCAGGGTGTTGTACTGTTCTCCTTTATTTCGGAGGCCCCTCTTTGCAACTAGGACAGGAACTCTTGTTTCATTCCCCAGGTTAGGGAAGTATTGGTGGTGATTTGCTCTAATATGCCTTCTAGTGCTCTCTCCATCTCTCCATCCCCTCAGGGATCCCAATAATTCTGACATTGGAATGTTCATGCCATCATTTATGTCTCTAATTCTGTTTTCATGGGTTCTGGGCTGTTTGTTCCAGGCCTGCTCCTGTTCCTTCTTCTTCTTCTTTTTTTTTTTTTTTCTTTTCTTTTTTTTTTTTAATATTTTATTTATTTTTTTAACAGAGAGTGATCACAAGCAGGCAGAGAGGCAGGCAGAGAGAGAGGAGGAAGCAGGCTCCCTTCTGAGCATAGAGCCCGATGCGGGGCTTGATCCCAGGACCCTGATATCATGACCTGAGCCGAAGGCAGTGGCTTAACCCACTGAGCCACCCAGGCACCCCTGTTCCTTCTTTTCTATCACTTTGTCTTCTAGACTTCTGATTTGTTCTTCTGCCTCATTTACCATAGTTCTTAGAGCATCTAGATTATATTGGATATCACTGACAGCAGTTTTTGGTTCCGTGAGATCAACTCTCATTTTGCCCTCAGAGAATCTATGTTGCCATTAAAGGTTTTATTCATCATAGCTATTGTCTGCATCACTGTTATCCTGCAGTCTATTTCTGACATCTTGCTTATATCCATATGCATTTGTTCTGTGGCAGAGGTCACAGTCCCTGAGTTTTTCCATGTTGAGGGATACTTCTCTGAGTCATTCTGATGAGGGGTGGTTGAGGGAGGGTATGGAGTCTAAATTACTGATCTGTTGCACTTGGGTTGTTGGCCTCTTGGTCTTCGAGCCTATCCTCTGAGAGAGGGGGCTGTCATGCTGTTGCTCAGGAAACTCTGTTTGGGCAGAGAGCCTGCTACCTGTTGGAGGGTGGGCTCAGTGAAAACTTTTTTTTTTTTTTTTTTGCGGGGGGGGGGGAGCGCGTTTTTTCTCTGTTGGCTTTCTCTGGTGGCTTTCCACAACCACGCCAAGGGTAAGGCAGAAGTGGCTTTATCCAAACCTCTGTCTCAGAACAGAGTGATCCAAGTCTGCCCCTAAATGAGGTCTCCTGGCCACAGGTTCCCTGTTTCATTCTCTGCTGCCAAAAATTATAGCACCCTGGGTTGCGTTCCCCACCATACCACTCCATTCCTTGCTTCAAAGTCCCATCACATCTTTCCCCTTGTACTTCTAGGGGAAGTACATCCTCTGCTTGTTGTGTGCCCCCACAGCTTCAGGTTTCTATGGGGGGAAGCTCCTCTTAAGTGCTTTCCCTGTGGCTACAGGTCTGCAAGTCTGTTTCTGATCCCTAGCATGGGAGGTGTTTGGGATCCAGTGTCTACCTCCCCCTTCCATTTATCTTCCTAATCTGTCCACAGAAATACAGCTCTTCCTCCCCTATACTTTAAGACCAAATACCAGATATTCTGTTTTTAAATATCCGATTTATCTTCTTACACCACAGCCTGATTTTGTGGGTGTTCACTATGGTCTGCTAGATATCCCACTCAATTCAGGTGCCTGGTTGAAATAGGGTCCCCTAATCCTCTATGGTCTTTGCCCACTCATATTCATTCTTTAACAGGATATTCTTTAACTTCCATTTGTGATCTCCCCTACTTTCTTTTCCTTTCTTGTGGTGGACTTTATGTTTCATAGCACTGTGTTCTGAAAACATGCATAGTTCAGCCACAAATTATCATACTTGCCAAGACCTAATTTTTGGTCCAATATGTGTTCTCTTCTGGAATATGTTCCATGTTTACTTGTGAAGTATTTGATTTCTGCTACTTTAACATGAAATGCTCTGAATATATTTGTTAAGTCTCTCCATTCCAGTGTGTCATTCAGAACCCTTGCTTCCCTGTTGGACTTCTGATTAGATGATCTGTCCATTGCCTTGCATGGATTGTTAAAGTTCTCTAATATTTCTCTTATGTTTCTTTTTGATTACTATTAATTGATTATATAGTAGTTGTTTCATCATAGGGACATAAATGGGTTTTGGGGCTCTTTGATGGAGAGACCCCTTAAAGGTTATGTCTTTCCCTACCTCATCTCATGTTACACTCTGGTTTAAAGAGAGGTGGTTTGTTAGAAGTATTGCTACTCTGGCTTTACTTTGACATCCACTTACATGATAAATTGTTCTCCATCCCCTCAGTTTCCATCTGCAAGAGTCTGATGTGGGGCTTAAATCCAGGATGCTGATATCATGACATGAGATGAAAAAAGTGGCTTTAACCCACTGAGGCACCCAGGCGCCCCTGTATTGCCATTTTGAAGATCATTCCTCTATTGCTAGATTTTGCAAATTTAATTACAGTATGTCTTGTGTTGGCCTGCTTCTGTTGATTGTTATAAGGGTCCTCTGTGCCTACGAAACTGGATCTCTCTTTCCTCCCCCAGATTAGGGAAGTTTTCAGCTAAGATAAACTTGTATAAATTTTAGGCCCTCTTTTCTCTTTCTCTTCTAGGACTCCCACAATATGTTCTTTGTTATATATGCTTACATTTGATGGAGTCATGATTTTTCTTAGTCCAGTCTCATGTTCCATAACTCTTCCTTCTCTCTTTTGTTTAAAGGCATTATTTTCCATTATTTTGCATTCCAGGTCATTAATTTGATCCTCTGGTTCTTCTAGCCTACTGTTTCATTGCATCCAGTCGGCTTCATTTATTTTCATCTGGATGTCTTTGTAAACTCTTTTATCTCTGTGGTAAGAGTCTCCCTGATGTATTTTATTATTTTCTCAAGCCCAGTGAGTATGCTGGCTGCTGTTTTATGGCCTCCATCATGCATGTTACGTATATCCGTTTCACTTAGATTGCCTGGCCGTGATCTTTTCATGTTAGTTCTCTTGGGATAAAATGATTTTTCCATCTTTGCATTTGGTCTAAGTCTGTCTTCTTCTCTGTATTAGAAAAGTGGGTGTGTTTCCTGGTCCAGAGGGTAATGGCTTCAGGAAGAAATCACTTAGTGCACAAGGCCTGGTGCTTCATGGACTATTGGATGTGTGTCTCATGTACTCTGCTATTGTGTCATGGCAGCCTTCTGTCCTTCAGGCCACTCATCTGCAGAGGCTCTCCTTGCCTTCAGTGGGGAGTGTTTGGTGTCTGGACTGAATATGGTGAGGTTTAGCTTGGTGGGCTCTGGTTTGCCTGGAAAATGAGACTTGATACCAACTCAACAGAACTAAACCCTGTAGAATGCTATGCTCAAGAGATAGAATGTGGAAAGGGATTTATTCTACTCCCCTAAGGGAGGGTCTGTTCTACTGGGACTGAGAAAGTTGGACTGAGAAACACAGTCCCACCATAGTGCAGGTGTTGGGACTTCATGTTGGTAAGTTAGGCAGCCAGTGCCATCCCTGCCTTGCTTTGTAGGTAGCTCGGTATTTATTCTCGTAGTGAAAGGGCCCAATTTTTCTTTTTCCCCCAGAGAGGCATCTCCACAAACAGTACTTTTCAGGGATGACCTCCAAGAACAAATAATCTCCCCATAGTGTCTCCAGGTGTTGCCTCTGATCATTGTTTCCAGGCTGTCTGCACCTGGTTGTTTGCCTGTGTTCTCTCCAGGAGCAACGTAGTTTTTTCTGGTCTTTATGTCAGAAAAGCCCGTCTACCTTAAAACTATGGGCTGTAAGTCCGTCTGGTTGAAAAAACTCATGTCACTTATTCCCTCTCATTACCACAGCCAATGGCTCTGGGGAAACAATCTCCTTGTGAGTTCCCAATGTGCTTCTCTCTCATGTGCCTTGGTCTTTGGCCATGGCTCCCTCCCCTCTGCAGCACCAACCACCCACTTCTCTCCTAAGCACATCTCCACACTTTCTCATGTATCCCATGTTACTTCTTCTCTCTTTACCTGTGGAGTTTAATCTGTATGCTTCAGGTTAATTTCTGCCACGTTTAGGTGGATTTGATAATTTTCCCATTGTTTTCATGGCTCAAGACAAGCCTGGAGTTCCCCTACTCTACCACAATCTTCCTGTCCTCCAAATGTACCAAGGAATCTTACTCAGCCATAAGCAAAAATGAGATCTTGCCACTTGCTACAGGTTGAGAACATAATGTTAAGAGGAATCTATTAGACACCGAAAACAAATAGCATATGATTTCACTCACTTGTGGAATTTAGAAACAAATGAAAAAATGAAGAAAAAAGACACAAACAATAAACCAGAGTCTTAAATGTGCACTGAAAATTGTGCTTGTTAGAAGGCAGGTTAGTGGGTATGTGGGAATAAAAGGGGATTAAATATGACATTAGTTTCAGGAAATGTGGCTGAAGGGGAAGTAAAATGAGTTTCCTATGCCACTGAAATTACATTGTTATCAATAAAAGAGAGAATTTATATCTCTGGACATTTCATTTTAAGTCTTATGTTAACCACAAAAGAAAATCTAGAGTAGATACACAAAAGATTGGAAGCAAGTGAGGTATAGCACTAAAGGAAGTACACCCAAATCGAACACAACACACACACACACACACACACACACACACACACACACACACACAAAACACAAAAGAATCAAAATCTGAAACCAACAAAATGAAAGATTTAATTCCTTCTCTATCGATAATTAATTAAAGCATTCAGGACTAAATGTTCCTATCAGTAGAAACAGAGGGACTGGATGGATTAAAAATCATAATAAAAAAGGTTAAAAAAAAAAAAAAGAACAACGAAACTAGATCCAACAATATGTTGCCCATAAATGATTCACATCTAGTTTCCTGATACACATAGCTTGAAAGTGAATCAATGGCAAAAGATAGTTTATGCCAAGGGCAAGCAAAAGAGAGCAGAAGTGGTTGTGCCTATGTCTGATAGAGAGATTTTATTCTAAATCAATTACAAGATACATAGAATTGATAGAGTATCAATTCATCCAGAAGATACAAGAATTACAAACATAGGCACAACCAACTTGGAGTATCTAAATATTTGAAGCACATTAACAGAATTGAAGGGAAATATGGTCAACAAAAGAGAGGTATTGGTATTGGTATTGGTATTGGTATTGGTATTGGTATTGGTATTGGTAGGGGCTACTATATCCCACTTTCAACACAGGACAGATCATTCAAATGGAAAGGTGGTAAGAAATAGCAGAACACAAGGACAGTATAGACCGCCTGGGCTTAAGAGACACATGCATAAGATTGCATCTGTCAGCACCATAATAGAAGTTCTTCCCAAGTGCACACTTAAAATTCTCTATCATAGATCCTGTGCAGAACTACAAATCCACCTTAACTAATTTCAAAAGATTCAAATCCTATTTTGTATATTTATGACCACAATTTTATGAAAACAAACAAAAAATCATTTACAAAAGGAAAACCAAACAATATA
Source organism: Lutra lutra (assembly GCF_902655055.1). Lineage (NCBI taxonomy): Eukaryota > Metazoa > Chordata > Mammalia > Carnivora > Mustelidae > Lutra > Lutra lutra. The sequence goes on along the minus strand of NW_025923851.1, from coordinate 98,848 downwards.
CTAATAGGTGGAAATCACAACACAGTACTGAACAAGCAATCAAGAAGCAATAAAGCTTAAGCAATAAACAAGAAATCAAAGCAAAATCAGGAAGAATCTTGAACAAAGGAAAATAAAGAAACTAATGGGATGCTACAAAAACATTTTTATGTGGGAAGAATATAGGGATAAGTGTGTATATTAAGAAAAATTAAAAAGACCTAAATAAAGCAACCTAATTTTGCACTGCAAGGAATTAGGAAAAAAATAAAACCACAATCTAAACCCAAATCTTGCTGATAAAATGAAATAATAAACATTATTGCAGAAATAAGTGAGATAAGAATAAAACAATAGAAAAATCAGTAAAACTCACTCCTAAGTTTTGAAAAGATAAACAAACTTGAGGAGCTTCTAGCTGCATAAATCAATGAGAAAAGCATACAGCTAAAATTATGAGAAAGGAGACATTACAACTGATAGAATGGATAAAAAGAGAACTAAAGACCCATTTAAACAATTATGCCAGCAAATCCGATAATGGAGAGAAAAGGATAAATTCCAAGAAACATACCACCTACCAAGTCTAGATCATGAAAAATACAAAACCCGAGCAATCTGGTAATGTCTAAAGAAGTTGAAGCTGTAAACAAACACCTCCCAACACACAAAAAGCCAGGACCAAATCATTAACCTGGTGAATATTCTAGACATTTAATGAAGGTAATGTCCATTCTTCTCATCTATTCAAGAAATGGAGGAGGAAGGAACACACTAATTTACAAGGCTGTAATGCCAAATTCAGATAAGAACATAATAGAAACACATTATAAACCATTGTAATAAACTGGTTAATAAAAATATAATTCTTTTCTATCTCTCTCTCTCCTTCTCTTCTTGTAAAAGGGCCTGTTTTCTTTTCTTTTATTTATTCTTTGTTATGTTCAGTCAGCCAGCATATCATCCATCATAAGTTGTTGGCATAGTATTCAATGATTCATTAGTTGCTTATAAGACTCAGTGCTCATCATGTCATATGCTGCACCTCCTCAATTACCAGTTACTCATCACCCCCATACCTCTCCCTTCTATAACCTTCAGCTTGTTTCCCAGAGTTGAGTCTCTCATGGTTTGTCTCCCTCTCTGACTTCTTCCCATTCATTTTTCCCTTCCTTCTACAAATGTCCATGTTATTTTTCATATTCCACATATGAGAGAAACCATATGATACTTGTCTTTTTCTGCTTGACTTATTTCACTTAGCATAATCCCCTCCAGTTCCGTCCATGTCAGTGCAAATGGAGGGGGTTCATACTTTCTGGTCGCTGAGGAATATTTCGTTTCACACATGGGCCACATCTTCTTTATCCATTAGTCTGTTGAAGGGCATCTCAGCTCTTTCCACAGTTTGGCTTGTGGACATTGCATCCCTTCAATATATGCAGTTTATTTTCCTCTGAATAAAGCTGATTAGTATACATGGCAAAATGAATTACCAAGGACATTTAGAATAAACTAATTGTGACAAAAAGTTCTGAACAGTGCCTTGCTTAAGGGTTAGTTATACTGCAGAATGTCACTGGCTTTTAAATCTGGACTTTACAACGGCATTTAAGGTAAAAAAAAAAAAGTAGAGTAAACCCCAATCCATTATGACTGGTATTTTCAAAGACTAGGAGATTAGGACACAAACAACACAATGCATCCACGTGCTAGCATCTTTCCCTTTGAAAGTAACTTTCCTTCCCTTATTCTCATACAGATCCCAAAAGGAAAAAAAGCTAGTAAAGGACTCTCACACACATATGATGAAAATCCTCACAGATAGCTAATTATGCCCAAGACCTCACTGTTTATTTAGATCTTTAAGAGTTGCAGTTGAGGAGGGCCTGGGTGGCTCAGTGTGTTAAAGCCTCTACCTTCAGCTCAGGTCATTTTCCCGGGGTCCTGGGATTGAGCCCCACATCAAGCTCTGTGCTCAGCAGGGAGTCTGCATCCCCCTCTCTGTCTGCCTGCCTCTCTGCCCACTCGTGATCTCTCTCTCTCTCTCTCTGTCAAATAAGTAAATAAAATCCTTTTTTTTTTAAGATACTGTTGAAATAGGAACAACTTCCTATTTCAGGGGAAAAGTTAACCTAAAGCACAATATACTGAACCTCATATTTCTTTTCTCTTTGTTTAGGAAGGGGTAGTGGAAAATAAACACAAAAGGACAACCTGAGTTCAAGATCAGGCTAACAGTGCTCTCTTTCTGTCATTACAAGGGTTTCTACCCAAAGCCCTAAGGAGGCAAATGTTAGCGAGAGAGGGACTGCTGCTTTGGTGAAGCTTGCTTCTGTGAAGTCACAAAGCTGTCATATCATGGCAACCACTCCTCCCACAACCAACCCTAATCTTGATTTTTGGGTGGAGTAGTCATGGGTTAGCCAATAGGATCACAAGCCCTCCAAAACTGCTTGAACTGCCTGGGTATTTCACCCAGACAATTTGCCAAGCATGTTGGTGTCACCGTCTCCATGGCCAAATTTGCAGTCTATGGTTGTGACTGTCATCACAAGCCCTCTGGATTCCTAAGAAGTACAAGAATACACAATTCCATCTTATGCACTAGAGGTCAGAAAAAAGTGAGGACTACATCTCGATCTAGACCAAAGATATCCACCCCATGGACCTGTATACGGTCCTCAATCCCAATCAGGTCACTTATAACCAGCAAAACTGCATTATTAGACTTTGGGGAAAACAACAACAACAACAACAACAACAACAACAACAACTGCAGGCTGAAGAAACTCACAGTTAACACTCACAACCATGCCAAAGACATGTCTGGAGCCTTAAACAGCAAAGACACGAGTTCCTCTACAATCTCCAGAAATTGTGCCGAAAAACCTCCCAATCTTCAAAACTGGCCAAGCACAAAAGGCAGACTCTACAGTGTAGAGCATTAGGCCATGACGGACCCATCTGTTTGGAGTCAAACAGTAGTAGTGTGGAGGACTTTGGAAGGGACGCACACCCAAAGTGAAGTCATACAAAAGGCTGTTGTACAGTTTCAAAAGACAACCTATATCTCCGAAAGGACCCATTGAAGTGGATTCAAATCTCTAAGAACCCTGAGCATTCCCACAAGGAGGCACAGGTTCCTCTGTGGAACTGAATCAAGAAGTTGCAGCACAAGCCTGTCTTAAGTCTTTAATTTCCATCCCCCAAATATTTTCATGCAAAGACTGATGGTGCAAAGTACGGAAAAAGGGCATGTTCTAATGGACCAGGAAGAGGACAATTGTGAGGACAAAGGACCATTGCAGTGGGAGGCACAGAGGATGCTACAGGTTGGTGATAAGTTTCAGGAAGAAGAGGAGAACGAACAGAGAGCTCAGAGCCAAGATCTGGCATTTCAGGATGGTGGGAGAGATCTTTACCTGAGTGCATTCCACGGGGACATAGGATGAAATTAAATAAACAATTCTCTAGCTCCATTAGGTCCTTGTAATCTTTTTAGATAGATGTGTATGTATATATTTGACAGAGAGAGAAAGAGAGAGTACAAGCAGTGGGAGAGCTGGGGAGGGAGAAGCAGACTTGCCAATGAGCAAGGACCCAATGCGGGACACAATCCCATGACCCTGGGATCATGCCCTGAGCTGAGGCAGCCATGTAACTGATGCAGCCACCCCAGTCCCCAATCTTTATAGTCTCAATGCCTCAGTGTTCTATACCACAACCTCTGCTCTGTCATTGCACAGAAATTCAGGTGAGACTGATTTTCAGTTTGGCAGGGGGAGGCTACTTGCTCTATAAGAACTTTTTTCACACTCAGCATAGCTTGTAGTCTTTTTTTCAGGGACTTAGCTATGTACAGATTATTTTCCCAAGCATTTTTTTTAAGATGATGAGAATATAAAACCACATAACCAGAGGGTCTTTTTTTTTTTTTTTTCCTTTTCTAGGAAACTTTCTAGTTGTATAAAGGGAAGAAAGAATAAACTCAGGGGTCTTATTTTGAATTACGAAAATCCTCTTCCTAAGTTTTTTCACCTGTACAAATTGGGCTGCATTACTTTCCTGACATTGAACTTCCTGCCTGGTCTACAGGTCTGACCTACCCAGATGCAATGGAGTATATCTAATGTCAGATACAATGCATATGTTTAGAGAAGGTAATATTCTGAGAGGGCTGGAAATACAGGAAGAATGTGGGAAACTGTGCATTGGAACTGGCTGATTGACCATGTAGGGTGGGGGACCTTTGTTGCAGGATCAGCAATTCCTATGGTAGTTCTGTTTGTCACAGGGAACAAGGATCATACAGACCCCACTTCATCTAGTTAGTTCTCAGTGAGCCTCTCCTCTTGTCACCTACACACATTGGGGAAGGCCTAGTCATGGTGAACTACTTGATCTGAAATCAGAGCCATTTTACTACCTTATTCCAGTGTCGCCATGAGATTGTTTTGCCTCTGTTGGCATACTGTCATTTCGTCCATTAATCATAGTAATCTATCCTCTAACTTATTGTATTATAACACCTGTCATAGGGGGGCCATTCTTTCACCTTCTGAGATCATATCCATTTTCCCCTAAGCAGTCAGCTATGTCTTATGAGTTCTTCGCATATGTTTTTAATATGTTTGTCTCAGGGAGACTACCATGACCATCTTTTGACCTGCTCTCAATCTCACTAAAGCAATAAAGAGGCATGCAAATACTTCACAAAAATCCCCAATAAATCCTTAAGAAAGGGACTGTAAGCCTCTAGATAACAGTTGGGCCAAACTCTAACAACTTGGGGGTGGGAATGTGGCTTGAAGGAAACTTCTCATGCTTGCAAGTAGGGAAGGAAGAGTGTACAGTCTTAAATCTGAACTCTCACTTATGGACGTGATATAGTTGTGGCAATATGTAATGACAGGAAGCAGAATAAGGAAAGCCTGTGGCTCTCCAGTTCAATGACAAGCCTGTCCAAGCCATGGTGTAGCCTGTTCCTGGAGAAGGAAGAGATACATTTGGGTCTTAAGATTTTATTTCAGTTTTTGCCAACGGCTGCTATTTCACTCACTTCCGTAGACAAGGAAAAAGCTCTATTGTCTCCAAATAGAGAGATCAAAGAAAATTGCAACATCCCAGAGACCCCAAAGAGAGACAGAGAGCTCCTTCTAGTGAACAAAAAAATGTGTTGTTCCAAAGGTAAATCGGCTCTCTACAGAAGAGTCTGGCTTTGCTTTGTTTCCTATACTCCACACATAAATGGAATCATAAAGTATCTATCTTCCTCTGACTGGCTTATTTTACTAAATAAATAGTGAAATTAAAATTAAGTGAATTAAATATGATGTGAATATTAAGTGAAATAAGTGAATAATAAGTGAAATAAGTATTTCATTTAATAAATAAATAGGCAACTAGGGGTTGTGCAAAATAGACAAGGGGGATTAAGAATTATAAACTTCCATTTGTAAGAGAAATAAGTCAAGGGATAAAAGGTATGGCACAGAGAATATAGTCAATATTATTGTAATTGCATTGTATGCTAACAAAGGGTGACTACATTTCTCAGGGTGAGCACTAAGTACAGTAAAGATTTGCCAAATCCCTATATTATATTTCTGGACCAATACAATCTTTTTATGTTAATCATGCTATAATAACAAAGAAAAAATAATTACAAAGCAGAAGATACCTTTCAACAATTGATTTAACCATCATTCCTTGCCAGTCATAGTTTAAGTGCTGGCAAACTCAGCACAGGTCTGGGTGGCCAGGTGCTCAGAACACAGGTGTGGTGATTAGGTATTTCTACTCATCTTTGTTCTACTCAAGTTCACGTATTCAGCCTATGGGAACCTTAAGACCAATGTTGAATCCCACCAAACTATCTGTGCCCCGGATGTATTTTGTTTCTCCTACAGAAATCTCTGATTTCTCCAATGAGTTCCAATAGCAAATTGGGATTTGCGTACCATTTCCATACCATTGGGATTGCAACAGGAAAGGTAACAGTGTGAAGGATGGAAAGATAAATTGAAATCCAAGTGACATTCCTCTCTAATTGTCTAATCTCAGGATCATTTTCTTTTTCCTTTTTTGCAAGGTTAAATTCGGGATTCTTCTCTTAGGAGGGATGGATACATTTCTCCATTTGAAAAATACAACTGTTAAGAGAATAAAAATTTCCAAAATATGAGGCTCTCTTTCCAACACGATTTTTGTTAATATCCTCCATTTACGTTAAAGGCAATCTTTGGCAATTATTATTATTATTTTTAATTTTTTATTATAAAATTTCTTCTCAGTGTTCCAGAATTTATTGTTTATGTACCACACCCAGTCTTCCATACAATACGTGTCCTCCATAATACCCACCACCAGGCTCACCCAACTTTCCACCCTGCAGCCCTCGAAAACCATCACATTGTTTTTCAGAGTCCATGGTCCCTCATGGTTCGTTTCCTCCTCCATTTTCCCCCAACTCCCATTTCCTCTCCACCTCTCCATGTCCTCCATGTTATTTCTTATGTTCTTATGTTCCACAAATAAGTGAAACCATATGATATTTGGCTCTCTCTACTTGACTTATATCACTCACCATAATATCTTCCAGTCCCATCCATGTTGATACAAAAGTTGAGTATTCATCCTTTCTGATGGAGGCATAATACCCCATAGTATATGGACCATATCCTCCTGATCCATTCATCTATTGAAGTGCTTCTTGGTTCATTCCACAGTTTGGGGGCTGCGGCCATTGCTGCTATGAACACTGGAGTACAGATGGCCCTTCTTTTCATTACATCTGTATCTTTGGGGTAAATACCCAGTAGCGCAATTGCAGGGTCACAGGGAAGCTCTATTTTTAATTTCTTAAGGAAATTGCCACACTGTTCTCCAAAGTGCCTGCACCAACTTGCATTCCCACCAACAGTGTAAGAGGGTTCCCCTTTCTCCACATCCTCTCCAACACATGTTGTTTCCTGTCTTGCTAATTTTGGTCATCCTAACTGGTGTAAGGTGGTATCTCAATGTGGTTTTAATTTGAATCTCCCTGATGGCTAATGATGACGTCTCCACATTTTCTGACATGATTATCTGTTTTGTGGGTGTTGAGATTGAGGAGATCGTTATAGATCCTGAATATCAGCCCTTTGTATTGGCATTCACGAATATTTCTCCCATTCCGTGGGTTGCCTCTTTGTTTTGTTGACTGCTTGCTTTGCTGCGTAGAAGCTTTTCATCATCATGAAGTCCTATAAATTCATCTTCGCTTTTGTTTCTTTTGCTTTTGGAGACATATCTTGAAAGAAGTTGCTGTGGCCGATGTCAAAGAGGTTACTGCCTATGTTCTCCTCTAGGATTCTAATGGATTTCTGCCTCACGTTGAGGTCTTTTATCCATTTTGAGTTTATCTTTGTCTATGGTGTAAGAGAATGGTCGAGTTTTATTCTTCTACATATAGCTGTTCAATTTTCCCAGCACTGTTAATTGAGGAGACAGTCTTTACACTGTATATTTTTATCCACTTTGTCAAAGATTATTTGACCATAGACTAGAGGGTCCATATCTGGGCCCTCTACTCTGTTCCACTGGTCTATGTGTCTGTTTTTATGGCAGTACCATGCTGTCTTGGTTATCACAGTTTTGTAGTAAAGCTTGAAATCAGGCACTGTGATGACCCCAGTTTTGTTTTTCTTTTTCTATATTTCCTTAGCAATTCAGGGTCCATATTCCATATAAATTCCATGCAAATTTTAGGATTGTTTGCTCCAACTCTTTGAAAAATGCAGGTGGAATATTGATCAGAATGGTATTGAAAGTATAGATTACTGTAGGCAGTACAACCATTTCAGCAATTTTCATACTTCTGATTCATGAGCATGGAATGGTCTTCTATCTTTTTTATTTTTTTAATTTTATTTTTTTTATTTCCAGCATAACAGTATTCATTGTTTTTGTACCACCCCCAGTGCTCCATGCAATCTGTGCCCTCTCTAATACCCACCACCTGGTTCCCCCAACCTCCCACCCGCTGCCCCTTCAAATCCCTCAGATTGTTTTTCAGAGTCCATAGTCTCTCATGGTTCACCTCCCCTTCCAATTCTCCTCAACTCCCTTCTCCTCTCCATGTCCCCTTGTCTTCCTTGCTATTTGTTATGCTCCACAAGTAAGTGAAACCATATGATAATTGACTCTCTCTGCTTGACTTATTCCACTCAGCATAATCTCTTCCAGTCCTGTCCATGTTGCTACAAAAGTTGGGTATTCATCCTTTCTGATGGAGGCATAATATTCCATAGTGTATATGGACCACATCTTCCTTATCCATTCATCTGTTGAAGGGTATCTTGGTTCTTTCTACGTTTGGCGACTGTGGCCTTTGCTGCTATAAACATTGGGGTACATTGGCCCTTCTTTTCACTACATCTGTATCTTTGGGGTAAATACTCAGTAGTGCAATGGCAGGGTCATAGGGAAGCTCTATTTTTATTTTCTTGAGGAATCTCCACACTGTTCTCCAAAGTGGCTGCAACAACTTGCATTCCCACCAACAGTGGAAGAGGGTTCCCCTTTCTCCACATCCCCTCCAACACATGTTGTTTCCTGTCTTGCTAATTTTGGCCATTCTAACTGGGGTAAGATGATATCTAAAAGTGGTTTTAATTTGAATCTCCCTGATGGCTAGTGATGATGAACATTTTTTCATGTGTCTGATAGCCATTTGTTTGTCTTCATTGGAGAAGTGTCTGTTCATATCTTCTGCCCAATTTTTGATATGATTATCTCTTTTGTGTGTGTTGAGTTTGAGGAGATCTTTATAGATCCTGGATATCAAACTTTTGTCTGTACCGTCATTTGCAAATATCTTCTCCCATTCCGTGGGTTGCCTCTTTGTTTTGTTGACTATTTCCTTTGCTGTGCAGAGGCTTTTGATCCTGATGAAGTTCCAAAAGTTCATCTTCACTTTTGTTTCCTTTGCCTTTGGAGACATATCTTGAAAGAAGCTGCTGTGGCTGAATTCGAAGAGGTTACTGCCTATGTTCTCCTCTAGGATTCTGATGGATTCCTGTCTCACGTCGAGGTCTTTTATCCATTTTGAATTTATCTTTGTGTACGGTGTAAGAGAATGTTTGAGTTTCATTCTTCTGCATATAGTTGTCCAGTTTTCCCAGCACCATTTATTGAAGAGACTGTCTTTTTTCCACTGTATATTTTTTCTTGTTTTGTCAAAGATTAATTGACCATAGAGTTGAGGGTCCATATCTGGGCTCTATACTCTGTTCCACTGGTCTATGTGTCTGTTTTTATGCCAGTACCATGCTGTCTTGGTGATCACAGCTTTGTAGTAAAGCTTGAAATCAGGTAACGTGATGCCCCCAGTTTTATTTTTGTTTCTCAACATTTCCTTAGCGATTCGGGGTTTCCTCTGATTCCATACATATTTTTGCATTATTTGCTCCAGCTCTTTGAAAAATACTGGTGGAATTTTGATCGGAATGGCATTAAAAGTATAGATTGCTCTAGACAGTATAGACATATTAGCAATGTTTATTCTTCTGATCCAAGAGCATGGGATGGTCTTCCATCTTTTTGTGTCTTCTTCAATTTCTTTCATGAGTGTTCTCTAGTTCCGTGAGTACATTTCTTTTACCTCTTGGTTAGTTTTATTCCAGCTATCTTATGGTCTTGGTGCTATAGTAAATGGAACTGTTTCTCTAATTTCCCTTTCTGTATTTTCATTGTTAGTGTATAAGAAAGCCACTTATTTCTGTATGTTGACTTTCTATCCTGCCTCATTGCTGAACTGCTGTATGAGTTCTAGTAGTTTTGGGGTGGAGTCTTGGGTTTTCCATATAAAGAATCATGTCATCTGCGAAGAGATAGGAGTTTGGGAGTTTGGCTTCTTCATTGCCAATTTGGATACCTTTTATTTCTCTTTGTTGTCTGATTGCTGTTGTTACGACTTCTAATAATATGTTGAGCAAGAATGGTGAGAGTGGGCATCCTTGTCATGTTTCTGATCTCAACGAGAAGGCTGCAAGCTTTTTCCCTTTGAGGATGATATTTGCTGTGGGTCTTTCATACATACATTTGATGAAGTTCAGGAATGTTCCCTCTATCCCTATACTTTGAAGCATTTTAATCAGAAATGGATGCTGGATTTTGTCAAATGCTTTTTCTGCATCAATTGAGAGGACCATGTGTTTCTTCTCTCTTCTCATGTTAATTTGTTCTATCACATTGATTGATTTGTGAATGTTGAACCATCCTTGTACCCAGGAATGAATCCCACCTGGTCATGGTGGATAATCTTTTTAATGTGCTGTTGGATCCTGTTTCCTAGGATCTTGTTGAGAATCTTAGCATCCATAGTCAACAGTGATATTGGTCTGAAATACTCCTTTTTGGTAGGGCCTTTGCCTGGTTTGGAGATCAGGGTAATTCTGGCTTCATAGAAAGAGTCTGGAAGTTTTCCTTCTACTTCAATTTTTTGAAACAGCTTCAGGAATTAGGTGCTATTTCTTCTTTGAAAGTTTGGTAGAATTCCCCAGGGAATCCATCAAGTCCTGGGCTCTTGTTTTTTGGGAGGTTTTTGATCACTGCTTCAATCTCGTTACTAGATATCGGTCTTTCAGGTTGTCAATTACTTCCTGGTTCAATTTTGGGAGTTTATAGTTTTCCAGGGATGCATCCATTTCATCTAGGTTGCTTAGCTTATTGGCATATACCTGTTGTTAATAATTTCTGATGATTGTTTCTACTTCCTTGGTGTTAGTTGTGATCTCTCCCTTTTCATTCATAATTTTATGAATTTGAGCTTTCTCTCTTTTCTTTTGGATTAGTGTGGCTAATGGTGTATTGATCTTATTGATTCTTTCAAAAAAACAGCTTCTAGTTTCATTGACACATTCTACTGTATCTCTGTTTTCCACCTCATTAACCTCGGCTCTAATCTTGATGATTTCCCTTCTTATGTGTGGAGTTGGTTTGATTTGCTGTTGATTCTCCAGTCCTTTAAGGTGTAGAGACTGCTGCTGTATTCGAGATTTTCCAATTTTTTTTGAGGGCGGCTTGGATGGTTATGTATTTCCCCCTTAGGAGCGCCTTTGCTGTATACATAGGTTTTGGAGAGAAGTGTCTTCATTCTCATTAGTTTCTGTGAATTGTTTCAGTTCTTTGATCTCCTGCTTGATCCAAGCATTCTTAAGCAAGGTGGCCTTTAGCTTCCAACTTTTCCTTGTGATTGAGCTCTAGTTTCAAAGCATTGTAATATAATTGTAATAATTGAGAATATGCAGGGAATAACTTCAATCTTTTGGTATCGGTTGAGTCCTGATTTGTGACCCAGTATGTGGTCTATTCTGGAGAAGGTTCCATGTGCACTTCAGAAGAATGAATATTCTGTTGTTTTAGGGTGGAAGGTTCCGTATATATGTATGAGGTCCATCTGGTCCACTGTGTCATTCAATGCTCTTGTTTCTTTATTGATTTTCTGCTTCGATTATCTGTCTATTTCTGAGAGAGGCGTGTTAAGATCTCCTACTATTAATGTATTCATATCAATATGACTCTTTATCTGGATTAACAGTTTTCTTATGTAATTGGCTGCTCCCATATTGGGGGCATAGATATTTACAATTGCTAGATCATCTTGGTGGATAGTCCCTTCAAAAATGATGTAGTGTCCTTCTGTATCTCTGACTACAGTCTTTAGTTTAAAATCTAATTTGTCTGATATGAGAATCGGTACCTCAGCCTTCTTTTGAGGCCCGTTGGCATGAAAGATGCTTCTCCATCCCTTCACTTTCAGTCTGGGTGTATCTTTAGGTTCAAAATGGGTCTCTTGTATATAACATATGGATGGGTCCTGTCGTTTTATCCAATCTGCAACCCTGTTCCGTTTTATGGGCACATTTAGGCCATTCACATTTAGAGTGATTATTGATAGATACATTTTTATTGACATCGTGTTACCTTTGAGGTCTTTCTTGCTGTAGATTGTCTCTATATTTCTGTTCAATGCTATTCTTAGGATTTTTCCTCTTTTATACAACCCCCTTAATATATCCTGCAGTGTCGGCTTGGTGGTTGCATAGTCTTTTAAGCCTTGCAGGTCTTGGAAACTCTTTATTTCTCCTTCCATTTTGAATGTCAGTCTTGCTGGATAAAGTATTCTTGGCTGCATGTTCTTCTCATTTCGTGCCCTGAATATATCTTGCCAGCCCTTTCTGGCTTGCCAGGTCTCTGTGGACAGGTCTGACATTATTCTGATGGGCTTTCCTCTGTAAGTAAGGAGCCTCTTTGTCCTAGCGGTTTTCAAGAGATTATACCTACAATTATGATTCCTCAATTTGACTATCAGGTGCCTTGATGTTTTTCTGGAATCTATAATCTTGGGGGGAGACCGTTCTGCCTCTAGTACATGAACGCTGGTTCCATTCGCAAGAATTGGATAATTTTCATGATGAACTTCTTCCACTATATCTTCTAGACTTCTTCCTTTCCCCTCCCCTTCAGGGATTCCAATAATTCTGACGTTGGAACATTTCATGGCATCATTTATTTCCTGATTCGGTTTTCGTGGCTTCTAACCTGTTTGTTCCAGGCTTCCTCCTGATCCTTTCTCTCTGTTTGTCCTCCAGATCACTAATTCTATCTTCTGTCTCAATTACCCTAGATTTGAGAGAATTTAGATTAGATTGGAACTAATTGAGAGCTTTGTGAACCTCTTCCCTGGTAGCTTTCAGCTCAGCCCTAAATTTGTGAACATCTTCCCTGGTCACTTTCAGTTTGGCCCTAATCAATTCTGATTGGTCATCCATGGCTTTCTCCACCCTAGCTATTGCCTGGATAATTGTTAGCCTGAATTCTCTTTCTGATATAAAGTCTATGTTGATAGGCATTAGCTCTGTTGCAGAAGGCCCATCCTCTGTACTTTTCTTCTGTTGGGCATTCCTTCTCCTAGTCATTTGGTAAGAGATGACTGAACGGATGTAGCTGGATGTATTAATTGTGGTGCAGTCAAGGTGAACCCTGGAATGCTTTTGAGCAATCCGGATTCCCCACCCAAACGAGAGAAAAAAGAAAACAAAGAGAGAGAGAGAGAGAGAGAGAGGAAAGAAAGGGAAGATAAAAGAGAAGGTTCAGCCCAAATGGGCCCCAAGGTAAGATTTAGGAAGTGTACAAAAACAGATAAACAAAAAGACTGATAAAAGTATATGACTAGAGAGAGAGAAAAAAAAATATATATATGCAATAAAGGAAGACCCTCGTTAGAAAGAACCCCAAGTATAAGAGTTATAAACTATCAGGACAAACACAAAAACACAGAAACACTGGCGGAAGAAAAAGATGGGAGAGTGGTAATAAATTCTCAGTGTGGGTGAGGAAGGTTGTTTTGATTCTTCCTGGATGTATCTTGATATCTTTATTAAAGGACTCAACATTCCTAAGATTAAGGGGGGGTAAAAATTGGTTTACCTATAGGGGTAGCATTGATTGGGGAAAGGGGAATACCTCGAAGTTTAACTCTATATGAATATTAGAAAATAAAAATAAAAAAGGAATAAACTAGACTAAATTAAACTAAAATTAAAAAGAAATAATAGAAATGCAAAAGAAAAACACAGGTGTATGAATCAAAAAGTTCAGGGTAGAAGGTTATTATGGAGTTTGATGTACTGGACATCTCACTGTGATGGTAAATAGGTTAAAAAAAAATATATATATATATATATATATATATATATATATATATATATATATATATATATCCAGAATAGTGGGAATGAGTTAAAAATAAAAGTTGTCCTATGAAGTAGTGGTGGTTGTTCTCTTGTCTTTTTTTTTTTTTTTTTCCTATTTACTGGTTGGTTTTCTGGGGGAGGGGCTTGCCACATGGGTTTTCAGTCAATGATGTTCTCTGAGATAAGTCCTCCCGCACCCCTCAAGGGGGTGGGCTCTGAGGAAACCGTTTTTTTCATGCTTTTGTTCTCTGGAGGTTTTTATGTTTGTTCACTTTTTTTTTTTTTTATCTTGCCTTGACCACTTTTTATGGTTTTTGTAGGTTTAGAGGAAAGCAAACTGCATCCTGAACTCCCTCTCAGAGAGAAGCCTCAGTCTGGCTGCAGAGCCCAAATATATTCCCCCTTGGCTGCTGGCAGAGCAGGTTCCGAATCTCAGTCCTGGGATGCAGGATCTTCTGTTTGTACCCAAAACCATGGCAGTGGTGGCTGTCTGTGCAGCTCCAGACTGCCAGTAGGTTCCAAGCAGCAATCGCATGCTGAGATTTTCCCACTGGCCTAGGCTGGGAGTGCCTGGTCTTTCTGGGTCTAAGAGCTCCAGGCTTGTGCCCACCTCTCTCAGAGGAGTGTGTGGGGTGGGCACACGCGCCAGCACACATCTCAGGCTCTGGTGGAATGGTGCAAGTCCGAGAGCACCAGGCTGGGCCTTTCTACACCTCTCTCAGTGGAGTGTGTGGGGCCCAAGTGCATGTTTCAGGCTCTGGTGTAATGGTGGCGGGGGTCTAAGAGCATGGGGGAGGGGGCGCATCTCAGGCTCTGTAGCACCTGCCCTCTGGCTCTGGAGGCTCTGCCTTCTGGCGAGGCTCCCAGACCCTCACAGGAGATGGACCCCATGCGATCTCTGGCGCTCTGGAAGCTCAGGACCAAGACCTGGTTTCTCGGCTGCACTCTCTCTGGCTCAGTGCCAGGGGAGGCTGTCCTGGGTCCAGAGACTTAAGCCCCTGTCCCTAGCTGCCCCAATTCCCACAATTTCCCCCAGCAATCCTTTGTTTTCTTTGAGTGCTTTCAACCAGAATCCAAGTTAAGGCTGGTCCCCAGATGCAGGGCACTCTCGAATTGGGGTATTACTTTCCAATCAGTTGCCTCTGGTGGCTCCCTCTCCCTTTTGTTTATCTTCGGATATCAGTCCGAATTTCCCACTCTGCTTTATCTGCCGACTGGCATCTTCTGCCCCTGTAGAGATCCAGACCTATATAATTCTGGTCTCAGGCTGTTTTCATGGGTGATCAGAATTCTTTGGTATGTAAATAGCTCAATTTTGGTTACATGTTGAAAAGGCGCCTCCTCCTACTTCCCCGCCATCTTGTCTCCCCTAGGTCTCTGCCTTCTCTGTATTCGAAAAGTCCATTCTCTTTTCTAGCCTGAGGGTAATTTCTTTAGGAAGAAGAGATCATGGAGTGCCCAAGGGCTGGCCCTTGAGGGAGTCTCAGGTGTGTGTGGCATGCATGCCCTCTGCTGTTGTGTTGTGGCTGTCCCCTCTCCTTGAGGGCTGTCATCTGCAGAGGCTCTCCTTGTCTGCCCTTTGGAGTGTCTGGTGTCTTGGCTGAATATGGTGAGGTTTAGCTTGGTGGGCTCTGGTGTGCCTGTGAAAGGAGACGTTCAACCAACTCAACAGAACAAAGGCCTGCAGAACGCTGTGGTCAGGAGAGAGCATGTGCACAGGGCTTTCTTCTAGTCCCCTATGGGAGAGTCTGTTCTCCTGGGACTAAGCAACTTGGACTGAGGAAGGCAGTCCCCCCCAGTGTTCCACGGCTGGGACTTCGTGTTTGCAGGTGAGGCAGCAAATGTCCTCACCGTCCTGTCTTTGGCCAGTAGCTCAGTCTTTATGCTGCTGGTGTGACAGCCCAAAATGTCATTTGCCCGCATCGAGTCATCTCCACAAACACTGCCTCTCACCGATGCACTGCCAGAACCCACCATCTTCCCACTGTGTCTCCCAGTATTGCCTCTGATCATGGTTTCCAGGCTGTCTGCACCTGGTTGCTTGTCGGTGTCCTCTCCAGGAGAAACACAGTGTTCTCTCGAGTCTATGTCTGCTAAGCCTGCTTATCTGAAATCTCCAGGCCTCAAGACCCTTTGATGGCAAGAACTCATGCCATTCAGACCCTCTGCTGGTCACAGCCAATGGCTTTGGGAAACATGCTCCTTGTCGGTTCCCAGTGTGCTCCTCTCTCCTGTGCCTTTGTCTTTTGCATTGGCTCACTGCCCTCTGAAGCACCAACCACCCACAACTCCCCTAAGCCATGTCTCCAATCTTCTTCTATAGTCTCTGCAACTTCTTTTCTCTTTTATTGTGGAGTTTGATTTCTAGGCTTTGGGTCAATTTCTGCCATGATGCACGTGAGGTGGTAATCTTCCAGTTGTGTTCATGACTGAAGACTAAGCCTGGAGTTCCCAGACACTACTACCATCTCACTGTCCTCCAAAGGCACCGCAGACTCTTACCCAGCCTTAAGCAAGAATGAATTCTTTCCACTTGCCTCATGTGGCAGAGTTGTGGAGAGCATTGGGCTACATCACATCTACCAGTCACAGATAGACAAATAACATACTATTTCACTCTCTCATGGTAGTCAAGAAACGTGAAAAAGCAAGGGAAAAAAGGACAAACAATATGACTCTAAACAGGCACACAAAATTTTGTGTTTGTTTGAAGCCAGGTTAGTGAGAATACATGTTTATAAAAGAGGACTGAATGGGACATTCCTTGCAAGAAATGTGGCTGAAAGTGATGGAATGTGAGTTTTCAAGGCATATCAAATTGAATTGCTATCCAAAAAAGACCACTTCTTATCTCTTGAAATGTCATTATAAGTGTTATGTGAAACACACACACACACACACACACACACACACACACACACACACACAGATAAGACACACAAAAGATGGGGAGGAAGTGAGGAATCACACTAAAGGAAGCAAACCCCAAAGAAAATAACATAAAGGGGAAAGGCACAGAGAATCCAAGTCAGAAACCAACCAAAACGAGAAAGTTAACTTCTTACCTATCAATGATTAGTCCAAGTATTCAGGACTAAATTGTCCTGACACTACAAACAGATTGTTGGACAGGAAGACAATTAAAAAAAAAAAAAAGAAAGAAAAAAGGGCAAAAAAATATCAACATGAAAAGTGCAAAAACAAAAGAAGCTCTACCTTATGTTGCCCATAGGAGATTTCCTTCGACTATAAAGATACACATAGCTTGAAAGTGAAAGAACTGGGAAGACATAGGTTATGCTACTGGCAAGGAGAAGAGAGCCAAAGTGATTGTGCCTATGGCAGACAGAGAGATTTTATGCCTTCGAGAGACAAAATATTACCGGAAGGCGTTCTGTCTCGATGGAGCATCAAAACATCAGAAACTTGGAAGAATTGCCAGCATATACACCACCAACATGGGTGTGTCTAAATGCTGGAAGCATATTAACAGAAAGGAAGGGAGATGGGGACCACAATCCAATATTGTTGGGGACGACAATATCCACTTTCAGCACAGGACAGATCATCCAGATGCAAAGGTGGTAAGGAATAACAGACGTCATCATGGGCTCTCTACACCACCTGAGCTTTGGGGAGACATGCATAAGATTGTGTCTCTGAAGACCATAAGAATAGTTCTTCCCAAGGGCAGACCTAGCATTGTCTATCACAGATCCTGTGCTGGAGTCCAAATCCAGTCGTAATTAATAGAAGAGAATTCAAATCCTATCTTTTATACTTACGACCACGAAGGGATGAAAACGGAAAGAAATCACTTACTAATGGGAAACACAGCCAGACTCTAATAGGTGGAAAACACAACACACTCCCAAACTAGCAATGAATCAAAGAACGAAAATCAAAAGGAAAATCAGAAAGTACCTTGAACAAAGGAAAGTAAAGAAACTTATAGGATGATGCCAAAACATTTTATGGGGGAACAATATAGGGTTAAATGCGTTTATTTCCAAAAATTAAAAACACCAAAAAAAAAAGCAACCTAATGTGACGCCATTAGGAACTAGAAAAAGAAGAAAGGAACTCCAAAGTTAACAGAAAAAATGAAATAATACATATGACCATCGAAATAAAAGAAACACAAACAAACCAATAGGAAAAAATCAGGAGAACTCACATGTCAGTTTTGAAAACTTTACAAAACTGGAGGAGCCATTAGCTGGATAGAACAGGAAGACAAGCATACAGCTCAAAGTATGAGACCACATGAGAACTGATAGAAAGGGGGAAAAAATAACCTAAAAGACACCTCTACACAATTATGCCAGCAAATCCGAAAACTGAGAGAAAAGGATAAATTCCAAGACACATATCAACTCCCGAGATTAGTTCAGGAACCCTACAAAATATGAGCTTCTAGTAGTGACTAAAGCACTTGAAGCAGTAATCAAACACCTCCCAACACAAAGAAGGCCAGGTCCAAATCATTTTCCTGGTCTACTCTTCTAGACCTTTAATGAATGCAATGTCGTTTCTTCTCATCAATTCCAGAAATGGAGGAGGTGAGTAGACTCTAATTTACAAGTGTAAAGACCCAATTCTGATAAGGACATTATAGGAAACAAATTCCATGCCATTTTAATAAGTAAAGATAATAAAAAATATAATTATTTCCTTTTCTGTGTCAGTCCTCACCTGCTTATGCAAGGGCCAGTTTGTTTTAATTTTATTTATTTTTTGTTATGTTGAGGAAGCCAGGCTATCATCCATCATACGTTTTTGACAGAGTATTCACTGATGCTTTAGCTCCATAGACAACCTAGTGCATAGACAACCAATATATGCCACAACTCCTCAACACCTATTAACCAGTTCCCTCATTCCCTGCATGTCTCTCTTTTCTGTAACCCTCAGCTTGGTTCTCAGAGTTCTGAGTCATTCCTGGTTTGTCTCCTCCTCTGACTTCTTCCCCTTCACTTTTCCCTTCCTTCTACTAAGGGCCATGGTATTCTTCCTGGGCCACATATGAGGGAAGCCATATGATATTTCCCTTTGCTTGCCTTTTTCATTTCGCATCACCCAGTCCTGTGCCATTCGTGTCAATGCAAGTACCAGGGGTTCATCCTCCCTGATGTCTGAGGAATACTCTGTTGGCAATATGGACCACACCTTTGTTATCCACTAGTCTTTGCAAAGGCAATGCGGATCAATCCACAGTTCTCCTTGAGGGGGCATTGCAGACCATCGATATAGACCATTCCTTTTCCTCTGATTGAAGAGACTTGGTCAACATGGCTATACAACATGGCTATTACCACAGCAGGTAGAGTTAACTAATGATGACAAGGAGTGCTGTCCAGGGCTCTTCCTTAAGGGTTAGCTCTCATGTAGAATGTCACTCTCCTTGAATTCTTTGCAAAGGTGTTTAAGGTAAAACCAGGTAGACAGAGCCCTAATCCCTTATGACTAGTGTTTCTGAACACTAGGAGATGAGGACACAGAGAGCACAATACATCCATGCCTAACATTTTTCCTTGAAAAGGGACTTTCCATTCCTTAGTCATCACTGACCCATAGGGAAAAGACGTTAAGAAAGGACTCTCTCACTGACAGGATGACAAGCCTCACAGAGAGCTGATGATATCCAAGACACCTCACTGTTTCTTGAGATCTCTAGAAATTGCAGTTGCAATAGGTAAACCTTGTCATCCTTGGAGAAATGTTGGCCTAAAGGATGGTATGCCGAATGTCATTTTCTTTTCTCTTTGCCTAGAAAGGGGGAGTGGGAAATCAACACACAAGACAACCTGAGTTCTTGGTCAGGCTCAGAGGGCTCTTTTTCTGTCCTTCACAGGGCTTCCTACCTAAAGCCATGGGACTCAAAGGTCATGAGAGGGGGACTGCTGCTTCAGTGAAGCCAGCTTCTGTGATGTCACAAAGCTTTGAGGTCATAGCAACCAGTCCTCCCCAAAACACACCTAATCCTGGGGTATTCCTAAATAAACTCATTGTGCTGTTGAAATAACTGGTGTTTTTATTTAACAATGGTATCTCCATTTCGTAGATTAGAAACTAACATCTACATGGGCTAAAAACAAGCCAAAAAACAAACAAAATAAGAACAGGTGCTCTTAACATTATTTCATTTGGGACATAGTCCTACTTTCAGATAGGTAAATTCATGTGTAATATCTACCATATTTTCACTCTGTTCTTTCCCATGAGGGAAACTTGATGCTATGCAGCCATTAAGAAGTTTATGAAAACCTATGTGATTTATGTGGAAAGACATCTCTAACATATCATTGATGGAGAAAACCAGATTGTAAATTTAATATTTAAAGTAATATGTATGTTCACACAAACATGAAAGTATCAGAAATGTTACACAGGAAAACTGTTAACAGTGTATATAAGTATGGAAGTGTCAATAGGAATTTCTAAAATATACCCAGGAATTTTTTTTTTTTTGGGGGGGAGGGAAGATGGTGGAGGAGTAGTGGACCTTATCACAACCAGTCTCTTGATTTCAACTGGTTATCTACCAAAGCATTATGAAATCCCAGGAAACCATCCTGAGAAGTAATAACATATATCTGGATCTCTACAAGCAAAAATCTTTGGTAGTCTTGCAGTATGAAGGGTAGAGACCTATTTCTGCACACAGAAACCGGAAGGTAAACAAAAAGTGGAAGGGACCCACCATATACTGGTGCTGGCAAGGTGATACAACACAGTAGCACAAAAGTCTCCTGTGCTGGGCCTGGGCACAGACTCACATACAGGTGTGGTGGGGGAAGTACTTCAGTCGAGTCCCCAGACAGGATCCAGGAGATGCAGGTGCATGTACATGGACCAGGGGTGGCTCGTGGTTTTAGAAGCACAAAGGGAAGAGATGGATCCATTCTTTGGCTCCACTTCTGGGACATTTGTTGTGGGACGCCCCACCAGGGAGACAGTGTTTTTTATCAGCACAAGTAGAAATGAAGACTCTGTGTCCTGGAGGGCTCAGTGAAGATCAGACTACAATTTCTCTGCTCTGGGACAGAGGTTTGAGGGCAGCTGCTTCTTCTCTGACACTCAGAACATATGTGGAAGCTCAAATAAAAAGGTTTTCACTGAGCCTACCATCCAGACAGGGGATAAGGCAATTCTGCTCAAACACGATTGACTGAGTAACAGCACAACAGAACTCTCCCCAGAAGCCAGGCTGGAAGAACAAGAGGATGACAACCCTAGAGTCCCTCTAAAACAGGTGCATTGTGCTTGGTTCATGGTTAAATTCCCTTAACCACCCCTCAAGAGAATGACTAAGAGAAGAAACCCCTATGAAGAAAAGAACCGGACAATGTGGTCTCTGCCCCAGAGCAAATGGATATGGATACAAGCAAGAAAACTAGAGAAATACTTCAGGGTTACAATTAAGAAGTCAATATCCAGGCTTGAGAAAAATATTGGTAACAACATAGACTCGTAAGGATGCAAATGAGATCAAATCAGTCCGGACTTATAAATACTATGAATGAAATGCAGTGTAAACTGGATACTCTGACTGCCAGGGTAAATGAGGCAGAAGAATGAATTAGTGAGCTATTATATAAGATGGTGGAATTGAGGGAAACGCAGGGAGCCTGGGAATAACAGCTTGAAACCCAAGAGATCAGACTGAGAGAGGTTAATGATGCCATGAAATGTTCCAGTGTCAGAATTATTGGGATCCCTGAGGGGTTGAAGAGAGAGAGAGGTCAAAAAGATATATTCAAGCAAATCCTAGCTGAGAATGTTCCTAGTCTGGGGAAGGAAACAAGCATTCATGTCTAAGAGGGAGAGAGGACCCCTTCCAAGATCAATGTCAACAGATCAATACCCCGACATAAAATAACACAACTTGCAAATCTTAGATCCAAGGAAACAATCCTGAAAGCAGATAGGGGAAAGAGATTTCTTATGAACAGAGGGAGAAATATCAGACTAATAGCACAGTTGTCCACAGAGACCTGGCAAGCCAGCAAGGGGCGGCAAGACATATTCAGGGTACTAACTTAGAAGAACATACAGCCATGGATACTTTATCGAGTGAGGCTGTCATTCAGAATGGATGGAGAGATAAGGAGCTTTCAAGACCCCCAAAAACTAAAAGAGTATGTGACCACCCAGCCAGTCCTGCAAGACATATTAAGGGTGTTGTATAAAAGAAGAAGAACCCCAAGGCTAATATAGACCATACATTTACAGAGACAAGTATAAAAACAGAGACTCCATAGGCAACATGACGGCACAAAATCAAATCTTTCAATTGTCACTCTCAACATGAACAGCCTAAACATTCCCATGAAAAGGCACAGCATTGCATTTTGGATAAAAAATTAAAAAAAAAAAAAAAACATGATCCATCCTTATGTTGTCTATAAGAGACTCATTTTAAACCTAAAGATACATCCAGACAACATGAGGGAATGGAGAACTATTTTCATCCCAACAGTCCTCAAAAGAGAGCTGGGGTAGCAATTCTCATATCAGACAACTTGGGTTTTAAGCTAAAGACTGTATTCAGAGATCAGAGTCATATGGTATCATTCTTAAAGGGTGTACCCAACACCCTTTAGGGTGATTTAACAATTGTAAGTATATTTCTGTCTCTTTCTCAATTTGTGGTCTCTTTTGCTCACTCACTTTATGTCTCAAATGATAAATAAATAAAATCTCTTTTAAAAAAGAAAGAAAGAAAAATACCCATCAAAATTGAAGAATACAATAACTGAAATAAGGGAGACAGGGTTATGGAAACCGTTTAAGTTGAGGAACAGGAAGAAAAAAGAATTTTAGAATGAGGACATTTGGGAGAGCATCAAGTATAATAACATTCACATTTTCAGGAGCCCAGAAGAAGAGGAAGAAAGGACCAGAAAAGTTACTTGATGAAATAAGAGCTGAAAATTTCCATAATCTGGGAATTGACACAGAAAACCAAGTTTAGGAAACACAGAGAACCTTAAACAAGATGATCTGAAAGAGTCCACATGAGGACATATAATAATTAAGAAGGTGAAGATCAAATATAAATTAAAAAATCAAAAGATAAAAATGACTAATTGTATACAAAAGAAATTGCTTAAGGCTATCAGCTGATGTTCCAGAATAGGAGAGAGCAGCATGATATATTCAAAGTGCTAACAGATAAAGCCTACACTCTACCCATAAAGGTGATCAGAATTGATGAAAAGGAGATAGAAGTTTGTCAGATGAATTAAAATTAAGAATTTGTCATCAATATGTTGGTATTACAAGCAAAGTTAAAAGGATTTCTTTAAGTGGGAAAAAAAAGATCATAACTAGAAATTTAAAAAAACTAAGAAAAAATCTCACACTAAAAAAATACAGTAAATGTATCAGCTATGTAGAACTGTGGTATAAAGGTTAAAACATAGAGTAAATTATACTCTACAAATGTTAATTAAACGTTACACAAAGTAGGGACACCTGGTTCAGTCAGTTAAGGGCTGCTGTTGGCT
The DNA here is from genome assembly GCF_902655055.1 of Lutra lutra. Classification (NCBI taxonomy): domain Eukaryota; kingdom Metazoa; phylum Chordata; class Mammalia; order Carnivora; family Mustelidae; genus Lutra; species Lutra lutra. The sequence continues at coordinate 75,615 of NW_025923851.1, read as the reverse complement.
CAAGCCATGATCCCAGGGTTCTGGGATCAAGTCCTGCTTCAGGCTCCTTGCTCAGTAGGGAGTCTGCTTCTGTCTCTCTTTGCTGTCCTCCTGCTTATTCTCTCTCTCTCTCTCACACACACACACACACACAAATAAATAAATAAAATATTTTTAAGGGGCAGTTATACAAAATAAATGATGTAAAATATGACATCAAATATATAAAATATGGAAGAGGGAGTAAGAATATAATGCTTTTAATATGTGTTTTAACTTAGGTGACCATCAACCTCAATTAGATTTCTATATATGCAGGTGTACTACATGTTCCTCTTGCTAAACAGTAAAAAGAAAAAAAATTGAAAAATTGAAAAAAAATTGAAAAAAAAGGAGAAATGACACCAAACATAATTTTAAAAAGTCATCACATCATGATGGAAGAGAGCAAGAGAGCAAGTAAAAGTAAAAGAGAGCAGAATGAAAAAAAAAAAAAGGCAGAATGAAATGAACAAAGTGCCAATAAATATATAAAATATCAATTATTTTAAATAAATTTAAGTTCTGTTGTAAAAAGACATTTAGTGACTGAATGGACTGAAAGAAAATAAGGCCATCTATATGCTGTCTACAAGAGACTGACTTCAGACCTAAGACACATATAGTCTGAAAATAAAGGGATGAAAAATGTATTTCATGCAAATTGAGATAAAAAGGAAATTGGGTAGCAATATCTAATACGAGACAAAATAGACTATTTACTTATTCATTTAAAACTAGGCTCCATGTGGAGCCCAAGCAGGGCTTGAATTCATGACCCTGGTATCAAGCTCTAAGCTGAGCTCAAGAGCCTGATGCTTCACCCACTGAGCCACCCAGACACCTTGAGACAAAATAGCCTTAAAAGTCAGAAGTAAGTTAGTGATATTTTTGAAATAGCATTTTGAAATTATGTTTCACATATAAAAGTTAACTGTAGTAGGAGAAAAGGTGTGCTTTAATAATATGTGTTAGATAAAGCTCTATTGAAATCCAAGGATGATTATTTGATAAATGACTGTACAGATGAGGTCAAGCATGTTATGTTTAAAAATGGGAAGTCATGGAGTGCCTGGGAGGCTCAGTCAGGAAAGTGGCCAACTCTTGATTTTAGCTCAGGTCATGTTCTCAGGGTTGCACCATGTCAGGATCCAGGCTCATCGGGGAGTCTGCTTGAGATTCTCTCTCTCTCTCTCTTTCTCTCTCAAAAAAACAAATAAATAAATCTTAGAAAACAGAACAGTTATCATGATGAGAACTGCCTAATGTACAGAATTGTTGAATAATTATATGGTACACCTAAAACTGGCATAACACGGAATCTAAGTTACACTTGGATAAATAAAACCAAAACAAAATGAAATATCACTTTACATCAGTCAGAACAGCTAGTATTAGAACAAACAAAACACAACAAAGTTGTGGCATTGTCAAAGATGTGGAGAAAGTGAGATTTTGTACATTGTTTTTGAGAACAAGAAGTCATGCTTCCACTGTGTAAAACACTGTGGAGTTTCTTTGGAAAGTTGAAAATAGGAATAGAATTACAATATAATCAAATATTCCACTTTTGGGTGTATATTCTAAGAAAACAAAACCACCAATCCAAAAAGATGTATGCATATGCACCAGCCAGTTGATTGCAGCATTATTTAGAGTAGCCAAGATAGGTCTCAATATCCCCTGATAACTTAATGGATAAAATATATATATATGAAATAATACTCAATGAAATAATACCCAGCAATTAAAAAACCCTGCATCTTGCCATTTGTGACAGAGACAGACCGAGAGGATATTATGCTAAGCGAAATAAGTGAGAGACAGACAAATACCATACCATTCATTTACATGTGGAAACTTCAAAACAAAAGAAATAAGCAATCAAAACAAAACAGACTCATAAACGCAGAGAACAAACTTGTTTCCAAGAAGGGGGCAGGTAAAAGAATGGGCATCACAGGTGAAAGAGATAAGAGTTACAAACTTCTGGTTATAAAATAAATCACAGGGATGTTAAGCATTACACAGGAAGTATGGTCAGTCATATTGTAATAACTTTATATAGTGATTGATAGTAACTACTCCTATGGTGATTGTTTTGTGATATATATAAATAGTGAATCACCATAGTGTACACCCAAATCTAAGATAATGTGGCATGTGCTTCAATACAGAAAGTAAATAAAAAGCAGAGAAAGACAGAGAAAATAGGAAAGCCTAAGATGCTGGAACACATGTGTTCCCTTATTGGTCATCATGAAGTATCTCTAAGATACCTTCAAGCTTAAGTCAAATAAATGAAAAAAAAAAAGTACTCGTGTACCATTAGTGTGTGTGTATGCAAATAAATACCTTAGGATGAAATGATGACTAACACCACATACTCACAGAGCACACATTTACAATTTATCATTAGAACAATGTACTATAAGGACAATTATTAAGAGTCAAGTTTAATTGCATGGCTTTTCAACCTGAAGTGCTGAAAAGAATGTACACATTTTTTGTAGATTATGGGTGAAATGTATACAATGCAGAGTAGAAACTGAAAATAAACCTTAACTATTAGTAATACTCTCTTAAAATGCAAAATAATTTCATTTTTTGAATGAATATTCAAAATTCATTTTTGAATTGACTTACAGAAACCAAAATGGGTAATTTCCACAAAGAAAATAATATGCCAGAAACAGAAAGGCCTTTCAAGTTCTTTAATGTCATAATTATATTGACATTATATGCCTAATGACATAATTATAATGACAATTTTTATAGTTTAATTAAATAGAAACATTCTTTTGGATTCAATCAACAACACTGATCTTAATTGTGTAAACCATATTTATTAAGCATGTATAAGTCATGAACTATGGCAGACATGCAAATATGGTTCGTCACATATATTCCAGCGGGAGACAAGCAAATATTTCCCTTCTGATGTAATGTGGCCTTTCTAATATAATATAATCATCCAAAGAATCTTGATAATTACTGTATTACTAATGTGTAATGAAATATAACTACCTAAGAATAGAATATGTTTTCCTGGGAAAAACTAATGATTTTTCTGGTTTCAGGGCTAGTATTAACTGCTTTACTAAAATGTTAAATTATAATATACATTATATATGTGATATAATGTATATAATTGACCCATGGAAACGTGGCGGTTAAGGATGCTGAACTGCCTCAAGTTTAAAATCCCACATATAACTTTAGACTCCCCCAAAATGTAACTGCCAATAAGCCTTTTGATGATCAGAAGACTTGCCAAGAACATAGTCAATTAACACATGTTTACTATATATGTATCAGATACTAAGTTGTTAATAGAACAGGCTGGAGGGAAGTGTTATTAAGAAAATCAAAAGGAAGAGAAAATAGAGTTTACTGGATTGTGGAAAAACCTGCATATAAGTGAACCTGTACAATTCAAATATGTGTTGTGCAGGGGTCAATTGTGATTTGCTTAGGGCAAAAGTCTGGAGTAAACTCTAAAAGGATTATCTAAGATGTTCCTTTAGTGTGAAAAAACAACTAAGTGATCTAAAAAAGGATACCTCAATTAGAGAAGTTACTGCTTTGCATGCATGAAAGAACTATGTACTTTTTTTTTTTTGCAATCAAAAGAATCATCATGCTCAAACACTTCTAGGACTAATCTTCACACAGGCCTGTTGACTTGCTAAATTTCCAATTGCTGCCTGTCAGATCTATTTATTTATTTGTTTGTTTTTGGATTTAGACAACAAAAGAGAGAGGTAAGGGTGGGGGAGCGACAGAGGGACAGGCGGAGGTAGAGAGAGAGAATCTGAAGCACACTGCACACTCAAGGCAGGGCCTGATGCAGGGCTCAATCTCATGACGCTGAGATCATGACCTGAGCTGAAATCAGCAGGTGGAAGCTTAACTGACTATGCCACCCAGGCACAGTGGATCTGCATAGTGGATCTGCATTTCAGATCTAAAAGATCCTGAACCAGGCAGTGTTTTTTCTTGGGGAGGGTCCTAGGTTTTTCTGGCAAATTCACATGTGCGCTTATGTGTGACCATTCTTATAGTACTATAAAGTCTCTCATCAACTCACTGGAAGTAGTTTGGGGAAAGATGGAGGGTAAGAACTTAGCATTTACTCAACAAGCAGAGCAGACCATGGGAGCAGGGAACAAGAACAGAGCACAGCTCTGGACTTTCTTGAATCTGGAACCTGGCAGTTAGGCCACATGGGGCCCTAATACCACAACATAAAGTGTCCAAGCCAAAGGAGTTCCAGGCCCTATAGAGAATGGTTACAAGGATTGCTGGAGAGTTGCTTTTGTGCTTTCAAGAAGACCCAGTTTACTTCTTTTAATGTTCAACTCTTAAGTCCATTGTTTCACATGCTACAGATATGAGACACTGTGAAAATTATCCTGAATGTCAAAACCAATTCTCCTTTATGAGGGAATAAAGGCACATTATCAAAATGCAACTCTTTGGGGCAAAGCATGTCTCATGAAACCATAGGTATTATTTCCAAAATTTCCCCTTTCATATCTGTACATTATTTCATTTGATTTTATTAAATTAATTGTAAGCAGGCTTAAGTTTTCAGGGTAGAAAACAATACACCATCAGTTTAAAAATACTTTCCAAAAAAGTTAAAAGGCAAGAGACATTGGCCAAGAAAATGCTCACTCTCCCAGTTGCCCCAAATCTGGTTTCTTTAAAATTCTGATTTTTAATGGTGCTTTATAAAAATGTCTTTATCTGATTAGTTCTATCCAATTCTGTTCTCCTTTATACCACTTTAACACAATATTTGGTTATGTATGATGGTATAACATGTACTCGTACTTGTTTAGAAACTGTTCCAAGCATCTAAAGCGTGTTATGCTTTTAAAACCGAAATGCAATGACTGCAGTTTTTATTTACTTTGTTTATTCTCCAACCCACAGTTTGGATACCATGGGTATAAGAAGAGCTCAGAATTATAGGTTAAGATGTAATTTTAAGGAGATACATTACATTTCATACTGGCAAGGTGTTGATGGCTATAAATATTGTAACATAGCAATATACTGTAATTCAGAAATCCTCCCAGATGAGTGTGAATATTACTGTACTGTAGCCAGCCAGAGTCCCAGGGTCACATTGGCAGCCAAAATCACACTACCACCAAGTAAGATCAGAATCCTATCAGACCTTTCATTTCATTATCTATAATCACTGAGGAAAGGGTGCCATCTAGGAAAGAATTTAAAATCCACTGACTATCCAAAGCAAAGAAGGACACTGCATTCACAATAGCCAGAGCTCCTGAAAGAGAAATCAGGTACCTGGTTAAAATAAGTTAAGGAGAAAAATGTAAATGGAGTGGAAAGCATGTTTCAGTGAATCAAATAAGGTATTTTAGGATTACAGCTAATTTATTTTTTTTAAAAAATCTCCGCCTGAGCCACAGGTCATTTCTTCATATTTTTAAAATTAATAGATTTTATCTTTAGAGCAGTTTTAGGTTCATGGCCAAATAGAGTACAAAGAACAGAATTCCCAGACACTGCGTTAAATTCACACACACATATATCCTCCCCCACTTTTTCATCCGGTACCACCGTAGTACATTTGTTACAACAGAGGTACCTACACTGACATGCCGTTAATATTCCAAGGCCATAATTTTAATTTCAGTTCATTTTTGGTGCTATGTATTCTGTAAGTCTTGACAAATATATGACATGTACCCACCATTTTAGTATCATACAGTAAGAGTTACACTGCATCCCAAATCCTCTAGGCTCTTTCTATTCTTCCCTTCTTTGCATTACACACTTAATCTCTGGCAATTATTATTCTTCTTGGTCTTCATAGTTTTGTTTTTCCTAGAACTTTTTAGAATGGCTTTTTTCTTTGGTACCATGCATTTTAAGTTCTTTCATGTCTTCTTATGTCTTCACAGCTAATTTCTTCTTAACACTGAATTATATTCCATTGTCCAAATGTACCTACGTTTATCTATTTATTCAATTGCTAAAGGATACCTTAGTTGAAATCAAATTTTGACAATTATGAGTAAAACTATCTACACTAAGTTTTCAGAATATTTGCATAAAAACAAAGGAGCACTATTGCCAGATAATATTATAAGAAAATGTTTAGTTTTCAAAAAAACCTCCTAAACTATCTTGCAACGTGGGTGGACCATTTTATATTTCACATGCAATGAGTGAGAATTTGTATTCCACATTTTTGTCAGCTTTTGGTGTAGTCAGTGTTGTTCTTTTAAGGCATTCTAATAAGAGTGTAGTACTAGTACTTTGTTATTTTAATATGCATAGTTCTGATGATCTATAATGTGCAGCATCTTTTCATACACAAATTTTCCATCTCTATAACTTTTTAGGGTAGGTGTCTCTATAGATCTTTGGACATTTTTGAATTAGGTTGTTTATTTTTATAGTTTTTTTTTTTTTTTAATATTGGGTACTACTCCTTTTTCAAATATATTTTTACAAATTTTTTTCCAACATGTAGCTTCTCATTTTTTTTTATATTGTCTCTCAAGCAGTGCAAGTTTTACTACAATGAAGTTTAGCTTATTAATTACTTTTTTGTGGGTTATATCTTTGGTGGTGTTTCTAATCTATCCCTATACATAAGATTATTAATATTTTCCATATGTAATCTTCTAGGGATTTTATAGCTTCACATTTTATATCCACCTGTAGGATGTTCTGAGTTATTTTTTGTGTTGACCTCTCTTTCCTTCCACCCTTATTTCCTCCCTTCATTCTTTACCTCCCTCCTTCATGCCTTTTCTCCTTCCTTCCTTCCTTCCTTCCTTCCTTCCTTCCTTCCTTTCCTCCCCTTCCCTCCCCTTCCCTTCCCTTCCCTTCCCTTCTCTTTTTGAATGTGAATGTCCTGTGGCTCCCACAACATTTGTTGAAAAGATTATTTTGGTCTCTTATATTGCCTTTGCTCTTCTATCAAAGGCATGTTGAATATATTTAGTTGGGTCTATCTTGGACTTTCTATTCTGTTCCATTAATCCACCTATTCTTTCATCAATATCAAGCCATGCAAATTACTGAAATTTTATAATGTGCCTTAAACTTGGATAATGTCAGCTCTCCAACTTTGCTCTTCTTCAATATTGGTTTTAGCTTTTGGTGTCGTTTCCTTTCCCATATTAAGTTTGGAATGAATTTATTAGGATCCACACAATAATTTGGTGGGGCTTTGATTTGGATTACGATGAGTCTGTATATCCATTTGCAAAGAAATGACATTTTGACAATATGATGTCTCCCTATTCACGGATGTGGGATATTTATTTTTTCCTCCTTTTATTTTGGTTATCAGAATTTTATTATTTTATTTTTTTTAGTTTTGCTCCCAGACCTTCTACATATCTTGTTAGATTCATGTTCTTTTTTTTTAAATAGAGATTTTTATCTAACTCCTACATAGATGCTCATGTTAGGTGTGAACAAAGACAGTTTTTCTACCTCATGAGTGTATATATTATTACAATTTCTTTTTCAATATATTGAGAACCAATGGTGGGACATAAATGCATCATTTTTCATGATTTTAGTAGGAAAGATTCAATTTTTTCCATCATTAACCATCAATTTACCTGTATGTTTTTTGGTAATATTTCTTAAAAGTGTAAGAAGTTCATGTCTATTTTTATTTTACAGAGTGTTTTCATCATGAACAAGTATTGTATTTTGTCAAAAGCTCTTAAAAAATTTTATTATGACCATGTATTCTTTTTTTTCTATTTCAGCTAGTTGATTTGATGGGTTATACTAATTTGTATAATGTTAAATTAATGTATAACAACTGTATAATGATGGATTATACTAATTGTTCAAGATTTAAAATTTTGAGCAAGCCTGACGTACCTCTGGTATATCTGATTTAGTTGTGATGTAAAATTCTTTGCATACATCGTTACCAAAATTTTCTTGAAGATATTGCACTAACATTTATGTGATACTTTGTTACATAATTTCCTTGTAAGTTCTTGGCTATAGTATTAACGTAGTGCTGTCCACACTGCATAAGTTGGAAAGTATATCCTCTGCTTCCATGTTATAAATAAGATTGTAGATAATTTGTATAATTTCTTTCTTTAATGCTTGGGAGAATTCATTGGTGAGCTCATTATAAGCTTGGTCTTATCTGTTTTAGAAAATCATTTACTATTGATTCAATTACTTTAAAAGATTCAAGATATCTATTTCTTCTTATGCATTTTAGGTGTATGGTGACTTTCAAGGAATCAATCCATTTCATCCACTTTATCAGTTGTGGGCATAGGATTTCTTATTGTCATATACTTTTCCATGGGATTTTTAGTGATCACCTCTCCTTCATTTCTGATTTTAGTAATTTATGTCTTTATTTTCCTTAGTAAGTCCAGGCTTATACACTTATGTTGATCTTTTCAAAGAATCAGCTTTTAGTCTTGTTGGTACTCTCTACTCATTCTTTACTCTCAGTTATTATTAATTATAATTATTAATTTAATATTTTGAGATTGATCTAGTGAGTTTAATGTTAATGAATAAGTGAAAATTTTCTCGGGCAAAAACAAGTTTTTGTGATATTAAGCCATACAATGATAAATAAATATAATACCACACATAATTTCATGGAGAAGTGCCCCCAATTTGAGAAGTCAAGAATTCTCTGAAATCTAGACCACTGATAGCATTTATTTTCAAATTGTTTAATCGTAACTTGTCGATTTCAACATCAATATATAAAATATAATTTTAATATAAATGAATAATTTTAATTCCTAGTGTTGAAGTTTTTCCTGAGTCCAAGTACTTAGCATTCATGGAAGGAGTTGGAAGTTAGACAGTCGATATACCAATTGACAATGGCCAAATTATTCATGACAGTAAAATTCTGATCCAGAACTTCTGCAGCAACTAGTCAAGGAATCAAACTACAACCACAGCAATCAGCCTAGAAACAACTAGACTGGTCATTGACTGTCATGTCCCTAAACTCTGCCCTGATTTTCAAGACAGTGCGAATCAGAGAAAGTCAAATATGTTTCCTAAACCAATCACCTGAATGTCCTGCTCCCCACCTCCAGCTTCTCCATGCCAAGAACCTGCAATCAAAACACAGCTAAAGCCTTCCCTCTTTAACTATAAAGTTTTCTCACTCTTCTGCCTGCCTTCGAGCCTCTATCAAATACAAGTGATGGGTGACTTTATTTAAAAAATTCTAAACAAGTGGCTACTGGTTGTTTCATTTTGGATGGTCTTTATTTTCACAAAATCAATGAATAGAGACTTTTAAATCAAATAAATTAGATTCTAAAACACAACAGATTGGTGTAAAATATGGCCCAACTATTTTTGCTTTTTAAAATATTTTATTTATTCCTTTGAGAGATAGAGTGTGATCACAGGCAGAGAAAGCTGTGGTGAGAGAGTAGAAGGGAGAAGCAGACTCTCCCTGAGCAGGGAGTCCAATGAGGGGTCCCATCCCAGACCCCTGGGATCATGACCTAAGCTGAAGGCAGAAACTTCACTGACTGAGCCGCCTAGGCGCCCCAATTCAACTATTTTTTTATTGCAAGTTATGTGACTGTGTTTATTATATTTAAGAGAATCTAATTATTAATTATTATTTTCATCATCACTTTACTTACAGATTGCTCACCTTCTAATTTCCAAAGGTGGAAGTAAGAGGATTAATTTGATTTTTCTTTTCTAATATATGCATTGAAAATATTTACTTAAGCATTCCTTTTGCGGCATTCCACCCATGTTGCATTATTCTCACACTATCTGTTTCTCATGACATTTTCTCTTTGACAGAAATGTGATTTTGCGTTTGGGTTAACCTTTATGGTTTGGGTTTTTTTTTTTTTTCCAGCTTCCTTTCTGTTACCAATTTCCAGATTAATTCCTTTGGTTTGGGGGTAGATATGACGTTATTTCTATTCCTTTGGCTCCCTTTTTTGTCTTATGGCACAGAATTTAGTCCATTTGTTGATTGTTCCATCTGATCTTGTAAAGTATGTGTATTCTACTGTTGTTGAATGAAGTTGCCTATAGATTGCAACTATACCTAGTTTATTAATGGTGCTGTTGGGTTCAACTGTGGCCTTAGTGATTTTATGTCTGTTGGATCCATTCACCGATCTTTGACAAAGGAATGATGAAATCACCAACTATGGCAGTGGCTTCAACTATTTCTACGTTACTTCGATCAGTCTTATCCTTTGTGTTTTCAACTCTTGTTAGATGCACATACATTATCCCATAGTGTATATACATCACATATTCTTTATCCATTCATCAGACCCATGGACTCTTGGGTTGCTTCCAGAGTTTGAATATTGTGAGTAATGCTGCCATAAGCATAGAGGTGCTTGTATCCCTTTAAATTAGAATTTCTGTATTATTGGAGTAAATGCCGTGTGGTGCAATTATTCGACTTTGAGGCAGCCTATTTTTAACTTTTTTGAGGAACCTCCATACGGTTACCACAATGGCTGCACTAGTTTGCATTCCTACCACCACGAGTTTCCTTTTTCTCTACATACTCAACAACACCTGTTTCTTGGGTTCTTGATTTTGCCATTCTGGTGTGTGAGGTGATATCTCATTGCGGTTTTGATTTGCATTTCCCTGATGATTACTGAGGGTGACCATCTTTTCACATATCTGTTGCCAAGTATGCCTTCTTTGGGAAAATGTCTGTTCATGTGTTCTGTCCATTTTGTAATTGGATTATTTGCAGAGGGTGTTGAGCTCTATCAGTTTTTTTATGTACTTTTGTTACTAACTGTGTTCATATATGTCATCTTTGAATATCTTCTCTCATTCAGAGGGTTCCCATTAATTGAATTGTTTCCTTAGCTATGAAAAAGTTCTTTTTTTTTTAATGTAGTCCCAATAATTTGTCTTTGCTATTTCCCTAGACTTGGGATACAGATCTAGAAAAATGTTGCCACAGTCATTGTCACAGACATTACGGCCTGTGCTCTCTTCTCGGATTTTGATGGTTTCCTGTCTCACATTTAGGTCTTTTTTTTTTTATGTGTGTGTGTGTGTGTGTGTGTGTGTGTGTGTGTGTGTGTATGTGTATGGTGTAAGAAAGTCCAGATTCATTTCTTTAATGTTGCTGTCCAGTGTTGCTGTTCCAATGTTCCAACGGCAATCAATGAAAAGACTTTTTCCAATTGTGTATTCTTTCCTGCTTTATTAAAGATTAATTGACCATAAAATTCCAGGGTCATCTCTGGGTTTTCTATTCTGTTCCATTGATCTATTTGTCTTTTTGTGCTGGTATCATACTGTTTTGATTACTACAGTTTTGTAATAAAAATTTAAATCTGGAATTGTGATACCTCCAGATTTGCTTTTCTTTTTCAACTCCAGTTGTTTCTATTTCATACTCTAGCTGTTTGGGGTCTTCTGTGGTTTCCTCCAAATTTTAGGATTGTGTGTTCCAGTTCTGTGAAAAATGCAGTTGGTATTTGGTTAGCGATTGTGTAGATTGCTCTCAGTAGTATGGACATTTTAACAATATTTGTTCATGGAGTTCATGAACATAGAATATCTTTCCATTCCTTCACATTGTCTTCAATTTCTTTCATCAGTGTTTTCTGATTTTCAGAGTGCTGGTCTTTCACCAATTTGGTTAGATTTATTTCTATGTATCTCATTGTTTTGATGCAATTGCAAATGGTATTATTTCCTTAACGTCTCTTTCTACTACTTCATTATTAGTGTCTAGAAATGCAGCAGATTTCTGCACATTGGTATTATATCCTGTGATACTGAATTCATGTATCAGTTCTAGGAGTTTTGTGGTGGCATCTTCTCAGTTTTCTATACAGTGTATCCTGTCACCTGCAAACAGTGACAGTTTTATTTCTTCCTTACAAATTCCAATGCCTTTTTTGGTCTGACTGCTATAGGTATGACTTCCAGTACTACGTTGACTTTAAGGCATGAGAGTGAATATCCATGACCTTTTCCTGATCTTTGAAGAAATCAATATTCTCAGTTTTCATCATTAAGTATGTCAGCTGTGGGTTTGTCACATATGGCCCTTATTATGTGGAGGTATATTTCCTCTAAATCTACTTTGTTGAGGGTCTTTATCATGAGTGGATATTGTATTTTGTCAAATGCTTTTTCTGTACCGTTTGAAATGATCATAGAGATTTCATTCTTTCTCTTATTGGTGTGATGTATCATATTGATTGATTTGCAAGTATTGACCTACCCTTGCATCCTGGGAAAAAGTCCCACTTTACTGTATAAATGATTTTTTTAAATGTATTGTTGGAATCAGTTTGCTAATATTTTGTAGAGGTTTCTTGCATTAAGCATCATCAGAGATATTAGCCTGTAGTTCTCCATCATTTGTTTTTGTCTTATGGGGTTTTTGTGTCATTTAGGTGTCAAAGTAATGCTGGTCTCAGATAATGAATTTGGAGGTCCTTCTTCTTTCTCTGGGAATAGTTTGGTAATAGGTATTAACTCTTCCTTGAATGTTTGGTAGAATTCGCCTGGGAAGCCCTCTGGCCCTGGACTTTTTGTTTGTTGGGAGATTGTCATTTAAATCTCCTTGCAGAATATTGATCTTGTCAAATATTTTATTTCTTCCTGCTTCAGATTTGGCACGCTATATTTCTAGGAATTTATCTATTTATTTTAGGTTAATTTGTTTGCATAGTTTTTCATAATATTCTCTTACAGTTGTATTTCTGTGATATTGGTTATTTCTCCACTTTGGATTTTGAGTCCCTTCCTTCCTTTTTTTCCTTCCTTCCCTCCTTAATCTCTTCCTCCCTCCCTTGCCCCTTCCTTCCTTTTTCTTTTTTTGAAATGAGTCTTGCTGGAGATATATCAATACTGTTGATCTTTTCAAAGAAACAGTTCCTGATTTCAAGGATCTGTTCTATTTTGTTTAGTACCTCTATCATTTATTTTCGCCCTAATCCTTACTATTTCTTTCCTTCTGCTGGTTTGGGTTTTGTTTGTTGTTCATTTTCTGAGCTTCTTTAGGTAGAAGGCTAGGTTGTTTATTTGGGATTTGTCTTGCTTCTTAAGGTAGGTGTGTAATACTATGTAATTCCCTCTTAGGACCAATTTTCTTGCATTCCAAAAGTTTTGGATGGTTGTATTTTAACTTTTGCTTGTTTCCATGTACTTTTTGATTTCTTCTTTGATTTCTTGGTTCATTAGCATGATAAATAAACTCCATGTACTTGTGGTCCTTCCAGATTTCTTCTTGTGTTTGATTTCTGGTTTCATAGCATTATGGTGGGGAAAAAAAAAATTGCGGTATGACTTCTATCTTTCTGACTTTTCTGACATTGGTTTTGTGACCCAGTATGTGATAGATTCTGGAGAATGCTCCATGTGCATTTGAAAAGAATGTGTATTCGGCTGTTTCAGGATGGACTGTTCACAGTGTACCTCTTAAGTCCATTTGGTCCAATGTATCATTCACAGCCATTGTTCCCTTGTTGATTTTCTGTTCAGGTGATGTGTAAATCAGCTGTTGAAGTCCCCTACTACTGTTGTACTATAAAGGGTTAGTTCCTTTATGTTTGTTATTAACTACTTCTGTCTTGGGGTGTTCCCATATTGAGTGCCTAAATATTTACAATTGTTCTATATAATCTTGTTGAACTGTCCCTTTGTATTTTATTTTATAGTGTTTTTAAATTTTATTTTATTTTATTATTTTATTTTATTTTATTATTTTATAGTGTCCCTATTTATTTATAAGGTCCCTGGGTAGAGTTTTTTCCATTGCTTGGAATCTGCAGGTGCCCTGAAGGCTAAAATAAGTCTCTCGTAGGCAGAATATTTTTGGGTCTTACTTTTGTATCTCATCTGTCGCTATATGACTTTTGATTGGAGCAGTTTGTCCATTCACATTCAAAGTAACAATAGGTAGCTATGTATTTGTTGTCATTTAAAAAGATGAAGCTCTTCATGAATTTTCGGGTCATCCTTGTGTAGGGGTATGCTAATCTTCTCTGTCTTTTCTAATTGTAGTGTGTGTACTGCCAAAGCAACCACTGTTTTTTTCATACATGACTCATTTCTTCCCTTCCTTAGTATATTGCATCTTAATATATATTGTATTTCTCTATATATTACATATGGAATAAAACATAGTGGTTTTATATATATTTGCGTACATGTTATATATTGTATTATTTTGTATTTTCTTTTTGGGTTTGGATTAGAGTTTGCAATGTACATTTACAATTCATACAAATCTACTTTTAAATAATGAATTCACTTCACAGGCATTGCAAATTCTTTATAATTTTATATAATATACTTTATAATAAAATTTCCTAATTCCTCCCTCTCACCTCTAGTTCTAGTGTTCTTCTTCATTTAACTTATACACTAGTTTACATAATCAAATATATTATAGCTATTATTAATTTGGCCAAACTGTTATCTGTTACATCGTTTAGAAATTTGAGTTATTTTACCCTCACTTATACACTTCATATTATGTTCTAATATGCTTTCTTTGTGTGGCTCTGTTTCAGACAAATATCATTTTCCCTCTTTCTAAAAACAAAACAAAACAAAGCTTTTTTTTTTTTAATAAGTCCTCCAAGGTAGATCTACTGAGAACTGTTTTCAATTTTTGAGAAAAGATTTTCCCTTTACTTTGGAAGAATTTCACATAGCACGAAATTCTAGGCTGGTGGTTCTTCCTTCTTGCTTGTATGGTTTATGAGAAGATGAATATAATTCTTATCTTACTGCTCTATAGGTAATTCTGTGCTCTGACTTCTTTCAATAATTTTTATCTTTAAAATTTTGCAGTTGAATATAATGGGCCTAGAAGTAGGCTCAGAGCACTTTGAGATTTTGGTTTGTGTCTGGCATTAATGGGGGGAAGATGAACAAGGTACATCATAATTATTTCAAATATTGCTTGTATTCCTCCCCCCACCCTTTTTTTCTTGTATTCCATTTATACCTATGTTATACCTTTAGTATGTGTTCCAGCTTTTGGATAGGCTATTCTTTTTCTTTCTTTCCTCTTCTTTTCTATTTTCACCTTGGTTTTCAATTTGGGTCTTTCTAACGTCAAAAACTCGGTCTCAGATAATCTTTCTAGTCATGTACACTAATGAATCCACCATAGGCATTCTTTATTTTGTCTGTAATAATTTTGACTTCAGAATTTTTTTCTTAGAATTTTTATCTGTTACATTATCCGTCTGTTCTCACCTTTTCTTGGCTTTTACCATAAAGATCTTAGCATATTATTACAGGCTTTTAAATTCCCTGGCCTGATAATACCAACATTCCAGCCATATTGGTTGTGGTTATTGTCTTTTCAAACTGTGCTTTTGTCCTTTTGGCATGCCTTCTAAGTTTTCGTTGAAAGATGTATATGATATATTAGCTAAAGCTGCGGTGACTGGCATTTTATGTCATTTGGTGGTAAAGTCTGTGGGAGGACAACCATTTAATAGTTCTATGATGAAAACTCAATGCTTTGGTGAGCTTATTCCCCTACATTGTTCATTTTGGCAGTGCCTCTCATTCATCACCCTCCTCCCTGTTTCTTTTTAAGGATTGCATGGTTACAGGCGGTTGGGTTAGGCATTTGCCTTCTTGGTGTCGGTTAGGCTCTGATAAAATCCCAGCATGTTAAAATAGTTTCTTCTGAAGGCAGACCTTATTAAGAACAGAATATTTTTGTGTTTTCAAAATGGTTATTTTTTCTGTGATATTCACTGAGGACGTAATAGAATTCCTGAAGGTAATACAAAAATTTGGGCTTCCCTCATAAGTAGGTCCTCGCAAGTCTTTGTTTGTTTTTGTACTATTTGCTCACCTGTTTACTTACTTATTTTTTAACTCTGTGTCATCCACACTGATTCTCTGGCAATTTTTAAACTATAGTGCAGTTTTTCCTGCCCTAGGATTTGTTTCCAAAGTGGTCTGTTTTTGTGGGATGTACCCCAGTAAGTTTCATTTTCCACATTAGTAGCCTGGTCTGTGACCTTGTTTCCCTGATGGATCTGTGAAGAGGTGATGGTTTTTCAGTCTGTCCAGTTTTTTACTTGTTAGCATGATATGGTCAGTAGAAGTTGCTCTTTTTGGAGATTGAGTATGAATAAAATATTTAAATACAAATTCCTTGAGTAGGTTAAAATGAGAGTCAGCCATATACATATTAAGTTAATCCTTAATGAACTTCCAAGAACATAAGTCTAAATCAGAGGTCAACCAAATACAGCCACATCCAACGCACTACCTGATTTTTCTAAGTACAGTTTTAGAACAATAAGGTCGTGATGTTTTAACAACAAAAAACTACAGTGGTATTGTTTTCACAAAGAACAGCAGAGTTGAGAGATGTGACAGAGAGCATGAGTATTCCCTGTAAAAGATAACAGATATTTACAATCTGACCCTTTCGAGACAAAGGTCTGTTGAGTCCTGATCAAAACTTTTAGTGATATATCAGGAAATTATTTAAAAGGGGTATGAAATGAGAAAAAATGACTTTTTCCTCATTACACATTATTATCTTATATCAAGAAACATGATTTTGACCCTTTAGTGGCATTTCATTTTACTATAATGTATCAGGTGATAGCATAAAAATCTCTGAGACAAGGCTGTAGAAACTGATGGAATAACTCAATTTTATATACATGTGTATGTATGTATATATTTAAATACCATACCTTTTTGTTTTTGGCAAATTATTGAGAAAAGAAATTCATAAGGATTTTTAAACACTAAAACTAAAGCCTTCCAAAATGCTCAGTTTTCTCAAACTCTACATCGTAATCATTTTTAAAAATACTTTTTTGTACATAAAATATGCTAAATATTTTATCTATGTAATACACTTTTAAACATTTTTCACACTAAAAAGGATATTTGACAAATGTCTCCACATCACAGGTAGATCTATGCTTATAAAGCTGAAACCTGGGATAACACTGGATAAGCTCACTAAAAGAAAAACACAGTATTATCCTCACCACATAAACCATGGCATTATAAATTTTATCAATATTGACTGCCTAAATATCAAATATTGTGCTAGTCTACTAAATTAGCTAACCAAGACCCTTCCCAAACATACACAGCCCAGCAATATTTAAAACAAACACATTTAAATTTAAAAACAAATGAGTATTCTAGAGCCTGTACTCCACTGTGTACTATTTTGAAGTGGGAGTAAAGAAAACTGACTGTATATCAATTATGACTATCAAACACAGAGAATGACTTTGAAAATACACCAGAATTTGCATCAGATAATTTCTATTCTTTCAAAGCAGCATCACCTTCAAATTACATTTACTCTAATTACATGTCATGCAACTTCTCCTTGGCCCCAGTTATTTTCTTCATTTTTTAAATAGAATTAAGACGAAAGTATGATTAAAGTTTCTTCTACTCTGGACTCCATAGTCTGTGTTTGTCCAAACCTTTAAAACTATTCTCTTTAAATTATGTAGAATCCATAATACACGTGTCTTAATTATTCTAATTGCTGACCTTTTCAATAATGCAGTATTTAATACAGATAGTACTTAATAGAGTCACAGTGTCAAATTAACAAATATAAAGAATAACCTAGTTTGTATGCATAGAATAACTTTTAAAAAGTAACATAACAGTTCAATTGTTTATCAAAGGATGAATGGATAAAATACTGTGTATGTGTATAATGTAATGTTATTTAGCTGTAAAAAAAGAAAAAAATATTGTCTATGTTAAATATGAGTGAACCTTGAAAACATGCTGAGTGAAAGAAGCTGAACACAGAAGATTAAATATTATATAATTTCTTTCCTATGACTAACCCCAAATAGACAACTCTGAGAGAGAGAAAATTATTAGTAGTTGACCGGGACACAGGGGACACAGAAAAATGAAGAATGATTGGTTAATGACTATAAGCTTTCTTTTTGAATTGTACACGTTAATGGGTAAATTGTATGACACACACACACATATATACGTATATATGTGTGTGATACATATATGTGTGTATACGCACACATATATGTATATATGCATATACATATATATATGTGTGTGTTGTATTTCAATAAAGCTCTTATTAAAAAGCAACAGAAATGAAATAGATTATATGATCTTCATCCATATGGAGCAGTTAAATTGACAGCAATCATGCTGTCACTGTTATAGTTTTACGGACACAGTTTTGAAATTAGTTTACATAAAATTTATGTATCATGCATAAGTTATTTTGTGGCCCGTTTCTTTAATCCTGTTTTTTCTTGTTCTGTAACCCTCTCTGTCCTTGCCATTAATGTGTGCAATTCAGTTAAGTCTAATGAACAGCAATTATTTGACTTCAGTATAACTAACTTTCTCTTGGCAGGAACGGACTTCAACTGTATCTGTAAAAACTCAAGAGGGTTTCTTTTTTCCCTACTCTTCAAATTTTATATAATGCTTATTAAGAACAAATTATGATGGTGGTAACTGATCATATTTGTTATAAATAAAAGTAATGAAGGGTTTAACATTGAATTTCTACCATTCAAAATATATGTGATAATGATTTTCTGAGAGCCTCCCTCAATACCTATCTGTGTACTGAAGGTGCAGTGAATGTCCTATGTGTAATGTATCAACTTGAGATGGATATTTCACTTTTATTCAAGGAGTGTGAAATTCCAAAGAAGGTAGGATACAGAAACTTGAACGTTTGTTAAAATCTTTTTTGTTTCTACAGACTGGGTTGGCTTCAACTCCTTTCCAGACAGGTAGACAGGTATGGTATAAAGAAGATATTAGCTAATTAAAAGTGGTTTGCTTAGATGAATGGATACAGATGTGAAATGTTGTACAGATAGATTTACAATGAAACATCAGCCATTAAGAAAATGAGATCTTGCTATTTGCAACAATATGGATGGACATAGAGGCTATAATGTTACATGGATGGAGCCAGACAGAGAGCAACAAATACAAATAAATAACAGCAGGAAATACGACAAATACAAATAACAACAAAGGAGTGAAATATGATTTCACTTCTATATGGAATCTAAAAAAACAAATGAACAAGGAAACAAAAATAAGAGAAACAAATTCATTTACATAGAAAACAAATGAGTGGTTGTGAGAGAGGAGGTAGGTGGAGGGATGGGGAAAATTAGATGAAAGGGGTCAATTGGTATGAATTTCTATTTATAAAGGATATATAGTGGGGATAAAAAAGGCAATACTCTAATGTTGTAGAGGGACACATTATTAACACTTGTGCTTAGTGTACTCCAAGTTATTTTTCTTCAATATATTTCATGTCATTTAACATATTAGCAGTGTACCTCATACAAAAGACTTTTAGCTTCAAGTAATATCTGATCAAATGAGATATTACCACTATAAAAATTTAAGGAATATCAAAGAAATGCTTGAAATGTAAGAATTTTAATAAATAATATAAATCAAACAAAGTAAAAGTGAAAATTTATCGTATATTCCATTTTAATTCTATTTACTTATTAGTAGTAGTTGTTTGCAAACAAAAACTGCTCCATGGATAACTTACAAATCTGTTATTAAAAATATTTCTGTAGGAAAAGCACACGTTTCTGAGGCTGTGACTGGTACAACATTCAGTGGATCCATCTAGCCATTTGTAAGCTAAAGAGAAATAAAGCCAAATAAACAGTTGGTCTACTAGACTCTATTCCACAGAAGTACATTTTTAAGAACAATTTCTAGAATAAGTAAAACGGCATATGAATTCAGAAAGAACTATATAAATTAGAGTTCAGTTTGATGCTTTTTGTAGTCTGAAAAAAGATATATTCAATTTTTAATCAAGAATAATACTATCTTCGCATAAGCCAGACCATTTCAGTAGGATTCATAGTAATATCTCTTGTTGGCTGAATAGCAAGCTACTTTTATGTGCCAAAATATATATTTTATGTGTCATTATATATAGATTTATATACAGATTTTTATATATAATCTCTCTATATATATTTCCCATTGAGCCAACATTATTGCATGCATAAATTACATTTTATGCTTACCAGTAACTATTTTTAAAATATTAAATGTTAATACCAGTTAATTTGGGGCATTGGGATATTAAAACCTTTTAAATAATAAATCTGATAATACTGATAACACTTGGTACCTGTTTATACAACTGAGCAAGATCCACATGGAGTTATAGAAGTAATGCAGTCATAAAATAAATGAAGGAAATGTACAGGAAAAAAAAGTGGGAAATGATGGGGACTGCAATGAATCAAATAACACCACACCCTTCTCTAAGGGTTCAACTTGCTGCCCAGTATTGCTAGATTTTCCTGAAAAGAAGCAATCAATGTGGGCTTACATATAAACCATTAACTTCTATTATTGACAACCAAATGAAAACAAATACAAGCAAACCAAAAATATCTGTCAATACTGTATTTGCTATTTAGATTTCAATCTACTGGTTCTCTGGTTTAGGATTCTTTCTATGGTGATAATTACAATAAAATTCATAGTTGTGCTCTCCCTGGCTAGATTAAGTGTATACTTAATTTTCCACTAAGGTTTTCTGCTAAATATTTACTATTTAAAGCTTCCATGTGAGAACTACACCTGGTATTATTTTCTAATATATTATATTATATTCATATTATATTCTGATAATATTATCTGAAATATATATTTCTGATAATATACATAGTATTATATATATATATATATACACATGAATGTTATTTAGCTGTTATATTAAAAAGCTGTTATATAAAAAAAGAACACAGAAGATTAAATATTATATAATTTCCTTCATATGACTAACCACAGATGGGCAAATCTGAGAGAGATAAAGTGATTAGTAGTTGACAGGAACCCTAAATATAAATATATTTCTGATAATATACACAGATAATATATCTGAAAAATATATTATCTGATAATACATGTGATATATTTTCTAATATTTCTAATTTCTAATTAAAATTTTGTGGTTTTGAGGAACCCCTGGGGCTCAGTCAGTTAAACATCTGCCTTTGGCTCATGTAGTTATAATCCCTAGGCCCTAGGATTGAGCACTGCATTGGACCCTGCAGGCAGTCTGCTTCTCCCTTTTCCTCTGCCCCTCACCTCTGCTCATATTTTCGCTATCACTCTCTTTCTCAAATAAACAAATATGATGGTACGAAGGAGAGTATATACTGCGTGGAGCACTGGGTGTATATATAAATGAATCTTCAAAAACTAATGGCATATTTTATGGTGACTAATACAATTTATGACTTTCTGTCAATCACAAGAATGCCCTCCATTTCAAGACTGCAATGGGAGGCTCAGGAGGCATAATATAGGATCAGTTCTTAGGGTCTAAGAAATCAGAATTAACTCATAGATAATGCCTATCTAGAAGACAATTATAAAATTTTAAGTTGATACCATTTCCCCTACATGAAGTGATACTTATGATACGCCTGAATGTAACATTCAGAATCTGTACAGAATTCCACCTTAGTTGAACATGAATATCTTTAATCCGATTAGAGACCCCAAATTTGGGTGTATTATCCTTCTTTGGGTATATTATCATTCATAAGAAAGAAATACTAAAACCACCTAGATGTATACAAAATGCCACTAGACATACCTGTCTTAGTTAGCTGGGTTGCTAAAACAAAATGCCAAAGTTGGATGGCTTAGTCAGAAGAAATTTATTTTCTCAGAGGTCTGGGATCTGGAAATATGAGATTAGAGTGCCAGCATGTTTGAGTTCTGAAAAGCAATCTCTTCCTGGCTTTCTGATGGCAACATTCTTGCTGTGTTCTGACAACGAGAGGGTTCTTGTCTCTCTTCCTCTTCTTATAAAGGCACAATTTTAATAGAGTAGGCATCATCTTTATCTCTTCTTCTAACCTTTGTTACTTCCTTCAGACATTGTGTACAAATATAGTCATACTGAGGGTTAATCCATCAACATATGGACTGAAGGATATGAATCTAGTCTGTAACACTGCTTTTATTTTCTTTCTTTCTTTTTTTAAATTCCCACAGCTCCAGTGGCTCAGACCATCATTAAAATCAATCTGGTATCTATGAAAAATGATTTTATAGTCACTATGAATCCTCATATGTATTGATTAATGAGCTACTTTAGCTTTTGTCATTCAAGACAGGATGTATAAGAAATTGATAAAGGACTTGAAGTGGGGAATAATCCATTATTTTTCTTAAAGATTATATTTTGTGTTCCATACTGACCTTCCATCTTCTGAAAGGTTTTGGAAGCTTTTAAGCAGCTCTCAAAAGGGTGAATTTTCACTAACATTATCACTTCCGAGAATCGGGTTCACCTACTAAATAACTCAGCATCACTAAGAGCAACACAAGCATACTCACCTCCTGATAATGATGTGTTAGGAAGTACTTAGCACTACCTATGAAATGTATCAATTAAACAAAGATTCTTAGTCTGAGTCAGTCTATGGAGTTTAGTAAAATTTTACAGGAATTCTGCAGAAGGGATACAAATATTAATACATCATGATGAAGGATGTAACCAGAGAAATTCTAATTGCAGAAAATTCTATTTAAAAATGACTTAATTTCTTCAACAAATATAATGACATTTCAGAAAATAATGGGAATGTAAAATTTTAATTATAAGATTTAAGAGATGTAACAACCAAATGACACAAGTCAACTCTAAAATGACAGTTAGGGAAAACTGAATAAATCATGTAAATCAGGGATTATCCTACTTGTTTAGGTTTAATGAAGAGAGGTTATGGTTATGGTTATGGTTATTTTTTAAGAAGTCATTAATTATAAAGATATTATTACTGTTAAGTTATATATATTTATATATGTAATATATTATATTATTATTATTAAAATAATAAAGATAGGGACGCCTGGGTGGCTCAGTTGGTTGGACGACTGCTTTCGGTTCAGGTCATGATCCTGGAGTCCCGGGATCGAGTCCCGCATCGGGCTCCCAGCTCCACGGGGAGTCTGCTTCTCTCTCTGACCTTCTCCTAGCTCATGCTCTCTCTCACTGTCTCTCTCTCAAATAAATAAATAAAATCTTAAAAAAAAAGAAATAAAATAATAAAGATAAATAGATAAACAATTACATTAATGAATCAAAGAATAGGATACATACTTTAAAATACTGTGAAATTACTGAGGCAATTATATTAAAAGATTGGCAAAATGTTGATAATTTTTGAAGGTAGGAGGAAGATTGATGAGGTTAGTTATATTACCATCTATGTACCTATTACTGGCACCAGATTGCAATTTGGACCTTTTACTTGGTCCAACTTGTCTGTTTCTTTCAGAATTTCCATGAAAGTTTTGTATTAATAATTTATTATATAGAATATTTTTGTTTGGGATGTCTGAGTGGCTCAGTCTGTTAAGCACGTGCCTTGGCTCAGGTCATGACCCCAGGGTTGTGGGATTGAGTCCCAGTCCCTGCAGAGCAGGGAGTTATCTTCTCCATCGGCCCCTTGTTCTTCTCCATCTGCCCCTACTCACAATATTCTCTTAGTCTCGCTCTCTCTCAGATAGATAAATAAAATCTTAGAAAACATTTTTTTTAAAGAATGCTTGTTTTATATTACCTGTCAAGTATTCACCATTAATATTTTCTTTATTCTGAAATAAGCTTATGGAAAGCTTGTTATCACATATTTTTCTATTATAAATACATAAATATAATATGTTTGCAATGAACTTAATTACTGAAATTTAGCTATTGGTCATGATAAATTTGAATCTTTAGGTCTTTTGAAAGCAGGGAGAATTAGACTGGTGTACTGAAAGTGAAATAAGATATTATACAATCAGAAGCCTCAGTAACAATGTAAAGGAAATGCATGTACTTGTATCAACTTACTAAGAAGAATGTGTAGTAGCTTGGGCCTATTGCTACATTACTGATATATTTTATAAGGATAAGAAGAGGACAAATCCATAGACATTTTCCAAGTACTGGTGAATGGCAAGTGTCTAAAGCAGTATCACACTGAGAAAATATACGTACCTCCACCTGAAAGCTTAACTGCCGTAAAGTTGCAGCACTACACAGCAGCCGATTTGGGGCTCATAGACAATGCTATCTTGACATTCATTCCCATCTTGCACATTAGTAACAGGACAATCCTCTACAAAGATGACAAGGTCTCCCAAGAAAGGCCTCTGGGTCCAATGCTAGGTGAGTCCATGGGAAGAAGAAATGACCAAATTAGACAACGTGTGAACGCAAGTCTGATTAGTTAAGCTAACTGATTAATTATGATTCATTTAAGCAAACTATAGATGCTGAGTTAATTAAGTGGGATATTTGGAAATACAGAAAATACTCCGTTAAAATGCTTTGAATCTTAGAATATTCTAAGATTTTGAATTTTTGGTGACTGGAAAAGAAACATAATTGTTGACTGATAACATTAAAATGAAAACAAAGTGTGTCCCATACTGCTAATTTACGTTTTGTGTGTGTATGTGAAATTAGTCTTTTTGACATGTGTCCTTCACTTTCCTATGCTCTAAACAGGTAAAAGTGTAAGACAGTTCCTATATAAATACAGCACCAAATATGCAGACAAAACTGTTAGCAACATAAGTCATGTAGGCTAATTCCTACTCACAGCAATTTGCTGTCTGTCTGTCTGAAAAAAAAAAAAAAAAAAACCTCTTGTTTGTATCTACGAGTGTTAAACACAGAGTTAAAGATATTACTTTACCTCTTTATTCAATGTTCTGATTTGCAAGCCTAGGTTTCTTTTTCAATTTTCTTTTTTTAAAATTTCTTTTCAGCATAACAGAATTCATTGTTTATGCACCACACCCAGGGCTCCATGCAATACGTGCCCTCCATAATACCCCTTGCAATACGTGCTCCATGCAATATGTGCCCTCCATAATACCACCTTGCTCCCCCAACCTCCCAATCCCCGCCCCTTCAAATCCCTCAGATTGTTTTTCAGAGTCCATAGTCTCTCATGGTTCATCTCCCTTTCCAATTTCCCCCAAGTCCCTTCTCCTCTCCATCTCCCCATGTCCTCCATGTTATTTGTTGTGCTCCACAAATAAGTGAAACCATAAGATAATTGACTCTCTCTGCTTGACTTATTTCACTCAGCATAATATCTTCCAGTCCCATCCATGTTGCTACAAAAAGTTGGGTATTCATCCTTTCTGAGGGAGGCATAATAACCCATAGTGTATATGGACCAAATCTCCCTTATCTATTCATCTGTTGAAGGGCATCTTGGTTCTTTCCACAGGTTGGCGACTGTGGCCATTGCTGCTATAATTATTGGGGTACAGATGGCCCTTCTTTTCACGACATCTGTATCTTTGGGGTAGATACCCAGTAGTGCAATGGCAGAGTCATACGGAAGCTCTGTTTTTAATTTCTTAAGGAATCTCCACACAGTTTTCCAAAGTGGCTGCACCAACTTGCATTCCCATCAGAAGTGTAAGAGGGTTCCCCTTTCTCCACATCCTCTCCAACACACGTTGTTTCCTGTCTTGCTAAATTTGGCCATTCTACTGATGTAAGGTGGTATCTCGAGGTGGTTTTTATTTGAATCTCTCTGATGGCTAGTGATGATGAACATTTTTTTTTCATGTGTCTGATAGCAGCCTATTTGTATGTCTTCATTAGAGAAGTGTCTGTTCATGTCTTCTGCCCATTTTTTGACATGATTGTCTGTTTTGTGTGTGTTGAGATTGAGGAGATCTTTATAGATCCTGGATATCAATCTTTTGTCTGTACTGTCATTTGCAAATATCTTCTTCCATTCCATGGGTTGCCTCTTTGTTTTGTTGACTGTTTCCTTTGCTGTGCAGAAGCTTTTGATCATGCTGAAGTCCCAAAACTTCATATTCGCTTTTGTTTTTTGCCTTTAGAGACATATCTTGAAAGAAGTTGCTGTGGCTGATATTGAAGAGGTTAATGTCTCTGTTCTCCTCTAGGATTCTGATGGATTCCTGCCTCACACGGAGGTCTTTTATCCATTTCGAGTTTATCTTTGTGTACAGTGTAAGAGAATGATCGAGTTTCATTCTTCTACATTTAGTTGCCCAATTTTCCTAGCACCATTTATTGAAGAGTCTGTTTTTTTTTCCACTGTATATTTTTTCCTGCTCTGTCAATTTTCTTATTTCTAGGAGTAAATATATTAGCATAGAGTAGGACATATAGGTAAATAATGTATTTTATGTATAAACTACAGGTAGAGAATCTTGATACTGTCTTATAAACTCAGAACAAAATCAATTTTCATGCAGGGCACCTGGGTGGCCCAGGCAGTAAAACATCCAACTCTTGATTTTGGCTCAGGGTTATGGGGCTGAGCCCCACATGGGTATCTACACTCAGGATTCTACACTTTGGATTCTATCTCCCTCACCCACTACCCTTCCCCACCCTGATTGTTCTCTAAAATAAATAAATAAATCTTCAAACCCCCCCCCAAAAAATTTTTAAGGTATTTTTAAAAAGCCAATGTTCTTTAAATAACTTGCCCAATTTGAAATTTTTCAGAAACAAAAATGTAGTTACAAAGGAGTAATTACCTTAGAAATCATAGAAATATTTGTTTCTTTAAAAGACACTGGTATTTTGCCAATTAGGAAAATCTGAGTAAATTTTCCTGACATGTGTGCTAATATTATTCCACAAAGTTGGTGAAACAATGTCCCAAGTAAGTCTATTATTTACCTCGGAGACTTCAGTGATACATATACCAAATTCAGTGTAGTAAAATGGCAAGAGAATTGCAGGGAGGACAAAAGCTAAAACACCCAGCAGCGTAAGGATGAAATAATGCCAGATACCTTCAAAGAGAGAAAGAGGAATGAACACAACCAAGGACAGGGATGAGGTAGGTACTTGGACTTCAAAACACCTGGGAATTCTGATTATTTGGCAAAATGATTAGGAGTAACCAGACAGAAATGTCTACTTGTTACTACTACTAGTTACATGGGACAGATAAACAGTTAGAGGCCTTTTCAATTTTAGATATCAAATAAAACATGAGTATATTATTACCACATGAAAGACCAGACACTAACACAATGTAAAACTAGAAGAATCTGCACAATCAGTTTACTATGCCACAAAGCCCAAGCAATTTATATATTATTTTTTCCTTTCTTTTCAGTTTTCCAGAATTCATTGTTTATGCACCACACCCTGTGTAGAAGAATCTGCACAGTCAGTTTACTATGCCACAAGGTCCAAGAAATTTATATATCAGTTATTTTCTTTCTTTTCAGTGTTCCGGAATTCATTGTTTATGGGCCCTCCATAATACTCATCACCAGGCTCACCCAATCCCCCGCCCCTAACTCCTCCAAAACCCTCTGTTTCTCAGAGTCTACAGCTTCTTGTAGCTCATCTCCCCCCTCCAATTTCCCCCAACTCCCTTCTCCTCTCCATCTCCTCATGTCCTCCATATTATTCCCTTATGCTCCACAAGTAAGCAAAACCATATGATAATTGACTCTCTCTGCTTGACTTGTTTCACTTAGCACAATCTCTTGTGGTCCTGTTGATGTTGATAGAAATGTTGGGTATTCATCCTTTCTGATGGAGGCTTAATAATCCATAGTGTATATGGACCATATCTTCTTTATGCATCCGTTGAAGGGCATCTTGACTCTTTCCACAGTTTGGTGACTGTGACCATTGCTGATATCTTTGGAGAAAATACCCATTAGTACAATTGCAGGGTCATAGGGATGCTCTAACTTAATTTCTTGAGGAATATCCACACTATTCCAATTGGCTGCACCAACTTGCATTCCCATCAACGTATAATAGGGTTCCCTTTCTCCACATCCCCCCCAACACATGTTGCTTACTGTCTTGCTAATTTTGGCCATTTGAACTGGTGTAAAGTGGTATCTCAATGTGGTTTTGATATGAATATCCCTGAGGGCTATTGATGATGAACATTTTCGCATGTTTCTGTTAGCTATTTGTCTGTCTTCTTTGGACAAGTGCCTGTTCATGTCTTCTGCCCATTTTTTGACATGGTTATCTGTTTTTGTATGTTGATTTTGACAAATTCTTTATAGATCCTGGATATCAGCCTTTTGTCTGTACTGTCATTTGCGAATATCTTCTCCCATTCCATGGGTTGCCTCTTTGTTTTGTTGACTGTTTCCTTTGCTATGCAAAAGCTTTTGCTCTTGATGAAGTCGCAAAATTTCATTTTTGCTTTTGTTTCCTTTCTTTTTGGAGACATAACTTGAAAGAAGTTGCTGTGGCCAATTTCAAAGGCGTTAATGTCTCTGTTCTCCTATAGGATTTTGAGAGATTTCTGCCTCACACTGAGGTCTTTTATCCATTTTGATTTTATCACTGGTGTAAGAGAAATTTTGAATTTCATTCTTCTATGTTTAGATTTCCAATTTTCCAGCACCATTTATTGAAGGGACTGTCTTTTTCCCACTGGATTTTTTTTTTTTTTTTTTTTTTTGCTTTGTCGAAGATTATTACACCACAAAATTGTGGGCCCATATCTGTGCTTTCTACTCTGTTACACTAGTGTGCTTGCATGTTCTTTTGCCAGTACCATGCTATCTTTGTGATCACAGCTTTGTAGTAAAGCTTAAAACCAGGCAATGTGTAGTCCGCAGTTTTGTTTTATTTTTTTTTTTCTTTTTCCACATTTCCTTAGAAATTCTGTGTCTCTTATGATGCCATACTAATTTTAGGATTGTTCACTCCAGCTCTTTGAATGTTGCCAGTGGAATTATTTTTTTCAGCATAACAGTATTCATTATTATTCATTTTTTGCACCACAACCAGTGCTCCATGCAATCCTTGCCCTCTCTAATACCCACCACCTGGTTACCCCAACCTTCTACCCCATGCCCCTACAAACCCCTCAGATTGTTTTTCAGAGTCCATAGGCTCTCATGGTTCACCTCCCCTTCCAATTTCCCTCAACTCCCTTCTCCTCTCTATATCCCCTTGTCCTCCATGCTATTTGTTATGCTCCACAAAGTGAAGCATAAGTGAAACCATATGATAATTGACTCTCTCTGCTTGACTTATTCCACTCAGCATAATCTCTTCCAGTCCCGTCCATGTTGCTACAAAAATTGGGTATTCATCCTTTCTGGTGGAGGCATAATACTCCGTAGTGTATATGGACCACATCTTCCTTATCCATTCGTCCATTGAAGGGCATCTTGGGTGCTTTCCACAGTTTGTGGACCATGGTCATTGCTGCTGTAAACGTTGGGGTACAGATGGCCCTTCTTTTCATTACATCTGTATCTTTGTGGTAAATACCCAGGAGTGCAGTGGCAGGGTTGTAGGGAAGCTCTATTTTTAATTTCCTGAGGAATCTCCACACTGTTCTCCAAAGTGGCTGTAACAATTTGCATTCCCACCCGCAGTGTAAGAGGGTTCCCGTTTCTCCACATGCCCTCCAACACATGTTGTTTCCTGTCCTGCTAATTTTGGCCATTCTAACTGGTATAAGGTGGTAGCTCAATGTGGTTTTAATTTTAATCTCCCTGATGGCTAGTGCTGTTGAACGTTTTTTTCATGTGTCTGATAGCCATTTGTATGTCTTCATTGGAGAAGTGTTTGTTCATATCTTCTGCCCATTTTTTGATATGATTATCTGTTTTGTGTGTCTTGAGTTTGAGGAGTTCTTTATAGATCCTGGATATCAACCGTTTGTCTGTACTGTCATTTGCAAATATCTTCTCCCATTCCGTGGGTTGCCTCTTTGTTGACTCTTTCCTTTGCTGTGCAGAAAAGGAACTGTACTCGAGGAACTACATTACACTCATAAAAGTAATTGAAGAAGACACAAAAAGATGGAAGACCATTCCATGCTCTTGGATCGGAAGAATAAACATTGTTAAAATGTGTATGCTGCCTAGAGCAATCTATACTTTTAATGCCATTCCAATAAAATTCCACTGGTATTTTTCAAAGAGCTGGAGGAAATAATCCAGAAATTTGTACGGAATCAGAAGAGACCCCCGAATTGCTAAGGAAATGTTGAAAAACAAAAATAAAAATGGGGGCATCACGTTACCTGATTTCAAGCTTTACTCCAAACCTGTGATCACCAAGACAGCATGGTACTGGCATAAGAACAGACACATAGACCAGTGGAACAGATAGACAGTCCAGATATGGACCCTCAACTCTATGGTCAAATACTCTTCGACAAAGCAGGAAAAAATATACAGTAGAAAAAGACAGTCTCTTCAGTAAATGGTGCTGGGAATATGGACAGCTATATATAGAAGAATGAAACTCCACCATTCTCTTACTCCATAAACAAAGATAAACTCAAAAGGGATAATAGACCTCCATGTGCGACAGGAATCCATCGGAGTCCTAGAGGAGAATATAGGAAGTAATCTCTTTGATATGTGCCACAGCAACTTCTTTCAAGATATGTCTCCAAAGGCAAAGGAAACATAAGCGAAGATGAACTTTTGGGACTTCATCAAGATCAAAAGCTTCTGCACAGCAAAGGAAACAGTCAATGCTCTTGTTTATTGATTTTCTGCTTGGATGGTTGTCCATTACTGAGAATGGCAGGTTAAGATCTCCTATTATTAATTTATTCATATCAATATGACTCTTTATCTTGATTAGCAGTTGTCTTATGTAGTTGGCTGCTCCCATATTTGGGGCAAAAATATTTACAATTGTTAGATCTTCTTGGTGAATAGCCCCTTTAAGATGATGTAGTGTCCTTCTGTATCTCTGAATACAATCTTTCATTGAAAATCTCATTTATCTGATATGAGAATTGCTACCCCAGCCTTCTTTTGAGGCCCATTGGCATGAAAGATGCTTCTCCATCCCTTCAGTCTGGATGTATTCTTAGGGTCAACGGGTTCTCTTGTAGGCAACATATGGACAGCACCTGTTGTTTTTTATTCAATCTGAAGTCTTGTGCCATTTTATGGGAGCATTTAAGCCATTCACTTTGATAGTGATTATTGAAAGGTGTTTTTATTGACATCCAGTTGTCTGTGAAGTCCTTGTTTCTATAGATTATCTTCATAAATTTTTGTTCAATGACAGTCTTGGGTTCTTTTTTTTTTTTTTTCTTTTATAAAACCCCCTTCATATTTCTTATAGTGCCGGCTTGGTGGTCACTTATTCTTTCAAATCTTACCAATCTTGGAAGCTTTTGTCTCTCCATCCATTTTGAATGTCAGTCTTTCTGGTTAAAGTATTCTTGGCCTCATGTTCTTTTCATTTAGTGCCCTGAATATCTCTTGCTAGTCCTTTCTGCCTTTCCAGGTTTCTGTGGACATGTATGACCTCATTGTGAAGGGCTTCCCTCTGTTTGTAAGGAGTCTCTTCCCTCTAGCTGCTCTCAAGAGCTGCTGTCTAAAATGATGATTCATCAGTTTCACAATCATGCGTCGAGGTACTTCTAGATGCCATGATCTCGGGGGGGGGGGGGTGACCTTTCTGCCTTTAAGACATGATCCCCATTTCCATTCACCAGATTGGGAAAATTTTCATGGATAATTTATTAAACCATATCTTCTAGTGTTCTTTCTTTCTCCTCTCCCTTCGGGTTTCCAATAAATCTGACGATGGAACATTCCATGGTGTCATTCATTTCCCTAATTCTGTTTTCTTAGCTACTAAACTGTTTGTTCCAGGCCTACTCCTGATGCTTTTTCACTATCACTTTGTCCTGTATGTCATTAATTCTATCTTCTGCCTTAGTTACTCTAGCATTAGAGAATTTAGACTAGATTGGAACTCATTGAGAACATTGTGAACATAATCCCTGGTGGCTTTCACTTCTGCCCTAACCGATTCCATGTTGTCACTAATGGTTTTTCTCCAAATTAGCCTTGCCTGGATAATGGTTAGCCTGAATTCCTTTTCCAACATACTGTTTCTGTCCATATGCTATGGTTCTGATGGAGAGGGCCTAGTCTCTGAATTTTTCCTCTGGTGGGTATTCCTCCTCCTAGTCATTTCGGTGAAAGAAGGGTGAAGGGTTGTGTAGCTGAATGTATCAACTGTGGTGCAGGCAAGTTGCAGTCTGGAACACTTCTGAGCAATCGGGAGTCCCAACCAAAAAGAAAGAAAATAGAAAAAGAGAGAGAGAGAGAGAGATGATAGAGAGAGAGAGAGAGAGTGAGGAAGAGAGAGAGAGAGGAAAGAAGGAAAATAAATAAAAATCAAAGTGAAGACCCAGACAGAATGGGTCTCAAAGTTAAGATTTATATGGCATACAAACAAAAACGGACAAACAAAAAGATTGACAAAAGTGAATGCCAATCAAAAAAGAACCCAGCCTAGGGGAGGAGTCAAGATGGCAGAGAAGTAGCAGGCTGAGACTACATCAGGTAGTGGGAGATCAGCTAAATAGCTTATCTAAAGATTGCAAACACCTATAAATCCAACGGGAGATTGAAGAGAAGAAGAACAGCAATTCTAGAAACAGAAAATCACCACTTTCTGCAAGGTAGGACTGGCGGAGAAGTGAAACCAAAGCGACGGGAAGATAGACCGCGGGGTGAGGGGCCGGCTCCCGGCGAGCGGCGGAGCAACGGAGCACAAAATCAGGACTTTCAAAAGTCTGTTCCACTGAGGGACATGGCTCCAGAAGCTTAACTGGGGTGAACCCAGGCGGGGTCAGCACAGCCTCAGGTCCCACAGGGTCACAGAAGGATCAGGGGTGTTTGAGTGTTGCAGAACTTACCGGTATTAGAACAGGGAAGCCGGCTACAGAGACAGAACCGAGGAGTGAGCTCTAAACTCGGGGTTGCCTTGGGCCGGTCGCAGGCTCGGTCAGCTTGGAGCGCGGCCGGAGGCCATGGTGACGGGAGTCATTGGGCGCTGTTCTCTGAGGGCGCATTGAGGAGTGGGGCCCCGGGCTCTCGGATCCTCCGGGCCAGAGACTGGGAGGCCACCATCTTCACTCCCGTCCTCCGGAACTCTACGGAAAGCGCTCAGGGAACAAAAGCTCCCGAAAGCAAACCCAGCAAACCCGAGCGGATTACTCAGCCTGGCCCCAGGTAAGGGCGGTGCAACTCTGCCTGGAGCAAAGATGCTTGAGAATCACTACAACAGGCCCCTCCCACAGAAGATGAACGAGAAATCCAGCCAGGACCAAGTTCACCTACCAAGGAGAGCAATTTCAATACCAAGGAGAGCGGAGGAATTCCAGAGGAGAAGAAAGCAAAGCATGGAACTCATGGCTTTCTCCCCATGATTCTTTAGCCTTGCAGTTAATTTAATTTTTTTTTTCTCTTTTTCAATTTTTTTTCTCTTCTTCTGCTAAATTTTTTTAACTTTTACCGTTTTCTTTTTTTAACGTTTTTTAAATAGTTTATCTAATATATATATATATATATATATTTTTTTTTCCTTTTTACATTTTTATCGGCTTTCTTTTTTTAATAGTTTCTTTTCTTTTCTTTTCTTTTCTTTTTCTTTTTTCTTTCTTTCTTTCTATCTTTTTTTCTTCTGAACCCCTTTTTATCCCCTTTCTCCCCACTCACGATTTGGGATCTCTTCTGATTTAGCTAAAGCATATTTTCCTGGTGTTGTTGCCACCCTTTTAGTATTTTACTTGCTCCTTCATATACTCTTATCTGGACAAAATGACAAGGCAGAAAAATTCACTACAAAAAAAAAAAAAAAAAAAAGAACAAGAACAAGAAGCAGTACCAAAGGCTAGGGACCTAATCAATACAGACATTCGTAATATGTCAGATATAGAGTTCAGAATGATGATTCTCAAGGTTCTGGCCGGGCTTGAAAAAGGCATGGAAGATATTAAAGCAACCCTCTCGGGAGATATAAAAGCCCTTTCTGGAGAAATAAAAGAACTAAAATCTAACCAAGTTGAAATCAAAAAAGCTATTAATGAGGTGCAATAAAAAATGGAGGTTCTCACTGCTAGGATAAATGAGGCAGAAGAAAGAATTAGCGATATAGAAGACCAAATGATAGAGAATAAAGAACCTGAGCAAAAGAGGGACAAACAGCTACTGGACCACGAGGGGAGAATTCAAGAGATAAGTGACACCTTAAGACAAAACAACATTAGAATAATTGGGATTCCAGAAGAAGAGGAAACGGAGAGGGGAGCAGAAGGTATATTGGAGAGAATTATTGGAGAGAATTTCCCCAATATGGCAAAGGGAACAAGCATCAAAATCCGGGAGGTGCAGAGAACCCCCCTCAAAATCAATAAGAATAGGTCCACACCGCGTCACCTAATAGTAAAATTTACAAGTCTTAGTGACAAAGAAAAGATCCTGAAAGCAGCCCGGGAAAAGAAGTCTGTAACGTACAATGGTAAAAATATTAGATTGGCAGCAGACTTATCCACAGAGACCTGGCAGGCCAGAAAGAGCTGGCAGGATATATTCAGAGTACTAAATGAGAAAAACCTGCAGCCAAGAATACTATATGCAGCTAGGCTATCTTTGAAAATCGAAGGAGAGATTAAAAGCTTCCAGGACAAACAAAAAATGAAAAGAATTTGCAAACACCAAACCAGCTCTACAGGAAATATTGAAAGGGGTCCTCTAAGCAAAGAGAGACCCTAAAAGTAGTAGATCAGAAAGAAACAGAGACAATATACAATAACAGTCACCTTACAGGCAATACAATGGCACTAAAGTCATATCTCTCAATACTTACCCTGAATGTTAATGGGCTAAATGCCCCAATCAAAAGACACAGGGTATCAGAATGGATAAAAAAAACAAAACCCATCTATATGTTGCCTACAAGAAACTCATCTTAAACCCGAAGACACCTCCAGGTTTAAAGTGAGGAGGTGGAAAACAATTTACCATGCTAATGGACATCAGAAGAAAGCAGGAGTGGCAATCCTTATAGCAGGTCAATTAGATTTTAAGCCAAAGACTATAATAAGAGATGAGGAAGGACACTATATCATACTCAAAGGAACTGTACAACAAGAAGATCTAACAATTTTAAATATCTATGCCCCTAACGTGGGACCAGCCAACTATATAAACCAATTAATAACAAAATCAAAGAAACACATCGACAAGAATACAATAATAGTAGGGGATTTTAACACTCCCCTCACTGAAATGGACAGATCATCCAAGCAAAAGATCAACAAGGAAATCAAGGCCTTAAATGACACACTGGACCAGATGGACATCACAGATATATTCAGAACATTTCATCCCAAAGCAACAGAATACACATTCTTCTCTAGTGCACATGGAACATTCTCCAGAATAGATCACATTCTTGGTCCTAAATCAAGTCTCAACCGGTATCAAAAGATTGGGATCATTCCCTGCATATTTTCAGACCACAATGCTTTAAAGCTAGAACTCAATAACAAGAGGAAATTTGGAAAGAACCCAAATACATGAAGACTAAACAGCTTCCTTCTAAAGAATGAATGGGTCAACCAGGAAATTAAAGAAGAATTGAAAAAATTTATGGAAACAAATGATAATGAAAACACAACGGTTCAGAATCTGTGGGACACAACAAAGGCAGTCCTGAGAGGAAAATATATAGCGGTACAAGCCTTTCTCAAGAAACAAGAAAGGTCTCAGGTACACAACCTAACCCTACACCTAAAGGAGCTGGAGAAAGAACAAGAAAGAAACCCTAAACCCAGCAGGAGAAGAGAAATCATAAAGATTAGAGCAGAAATCAATGAAATAGAAACAACAACAACAACAAAAAAAAACCAATAGAACAAATCAACGAAACTAGGAGCTGGTTCTTTGAAAGAATTAATAAGATTGATAAACCCCTGGCCAGACTTATCAAAAAGAAAAGAGAAAGGACCCAAATAAATAAAATCATGAATGAAAGAGGAGAGATTTCTACGAACACCAAAGAAATACAGACAATTATAAGAACATACTATGAGCAACTCTACGCCAACAAATTTGACAATC
The DNA here is from genome assembly GCF_902655055.1 of Lutra lutra. Classification (NCBI taxonomy): domain Eukaryota; kingdom Metazoa; phylum Chordata; class Mammalia; order Carnivora; family Mustelidae; genus Lutra; species Lutra lutra. The sequence goes on along the minus strand of NW_025923851.1, from coordinate 39,636 downwards.
TGGAAGAAATGGATGCTCCTAGAGACATATAAACTACCACAACTGAACCAGGAAGAAATGGAAAGCCTGAACAGACCCATAACAAGTAAGGAGATTGAAACAGTCATCAAAAATCTCCAAACAAACAAAAGCCCTGGGCCAGATGGCTTCCCAGGGGAATTCTACCAAACATTTAAAGAAGAACTAATTCCTATTCTCCTGAAGCTGTTCCAAAAAATAGCAATAGAAGGAAAACTTCCAAACTCATTTTATGAGGCCAGCATCACCTTGATCCCAAAACCAGACAAAGATCCCATCAAAAAAGAGAACTACAGACCAATATCCTTGATGAACACAGATGCAAAAATTCTCGCCAAAATTCTAGCCAATAGGATTCAACAGTACATTAAAAGGATTATTCACCACGACCAACTGGGATTTATTCCAGGGCTGCAAGGTTGGTTCAACATCCGCAAATCAATCAATGTGATACAACACATTAATAAACGAAAGAACAAGAACCATATGATACTCTCCATAGATGCTGAAAAATCCTTTGACAAAGTACAGCATCCCTTCCTGATCAAAACTCTTCAAAGTGCAGGGATAGATGGCACATACCTCAATATTATCAAAGCCATCTATGAAAAACCCACCACAAATATCATTCTCAATGGAGAAAAACTGAAAGCTTTTCTGCTAAGGTCAGGAACACGGCAGGGATGTCCGTTATCACCACTGCTATTCAACATAGTACTAGAAGTCCTAGCCTTAGCAATCAGACAACAAAAGGAAATTAAAGGCATCCAAATCGGCAAAGAAGAAGTCAAACTATGACTCTTCACAGATGATATGATACTATATGTGGAAAACCCAAAAGACTCCACCCCAAAACTGCTAGAACTTGTACAGGAATTCAGTAAAGTGTCAGGATATAAAAGCAATGCACAGAAATCAGTTGCATTTCTCCACAAAAACAACAAGACAGAAGAAAGAGAAATTAAGGAGTCAATCCCATTTACAATTGCACCCAAAACTGTAAGATACCTAGGAATAAACCTAACCAAAGAGACTAAGAATCTATACACAGAAAACTATAAAGTACTCATGAAAGAAATTGAGGAAGACACAAAGAAATGGAAAAATGTTCCATGCTCCTGGATGGGAAGAATAAATATTGTGAAAATGTCTATGCTACCTAAAGCAATCTACACATTTAATGCAATTCCTATCAAAGTACCATCCATTATTTTCAAAGAAATGGTACAAATAATCCTAAAATTCATATGGAACCAGAAAAGACCTCGAATAGCCAAAGCAATATTGAAAAAGAAAGCCAACATTGGTGGCATCTCAATTCCGGACTTCAAGCTCTATTACAAAGCTGTCATCATCAAGACAGCATGGTCCTGGCACAAAAACAGACACATAGATCAATGGAACAGAATAGAGAGCCCAGAAATAGACCCTCAACTCTATGGTCAACTAATCTTCGACAAAGCAGGAAAGAATGTCCAATGGAAAAAAGACAGCCTCTTCAATAAATGGTGTTGGGAAAATTGGACAGGCACATGCAGAAAAATGAAATTGGATCATTACCTTACACCACACACGAAAATAGACTCAAAATGGATGAAGGATCTCAATGTGAGAAAGGAATCCATCAAATCCTTGAGGAGAACACAGGCAGCAACCTCTTCGACGTCAGCCGCAGCAACATCTTCCTAGGAACATCACCAAAGGCAAGGGAAGCAAGGGCAAAAATGAACTTTTGGGATTTTATCAAGATCAAAAGCTTTTGCACAGCAAAGGAAACAGTGAACAAGACCAAAAGACAACTGATAGAATGGGAGAAGATATTTGCAAATGACATATCAGATAAAGGGCTAGTGTCCAAAATCTATAAAGATCTTAGCAAACTCAACACCCAAAGAACAAATAATCCAATCAAGAAATGGGCAGAGGACATGAACAGACATTTCTGCAAAGAAGACATCCAGATGGCCAACAGACACATGAAAAAGTACTCCATATCACTCGGCATCAGGGAAATACAAATCAAAACCACCATGAGATATCACCTCACACCATTCAGAATGGCTAAAATTAACAAGTCAGGAAATGACAGTTGCTGGCAAGGATGCGGAGAAAGGGGAACCCTCCTACACTTTTGGTGGGAATGCAAGCTGGTGCAACCACTCTGGAAAACAGCATGGAGGTTCCTCAAAATGTTGAAAATAGAACTACCCTATGGCCCAGCAATTGCACTGCTGGGTATTTACCTTAAAGATACAAACCTAGTGATCCGAAGGGGCACGTGCACCTGAATGTTTATAGCAGCAATCTCTACAATAGCCAAACTATGGAAAGAACCTAGATGTCCATCAACAGACGAATGGATAAAGAAGATGTGGTATATATACACAATGGAATACTATGCAGCCATCAAAAGAAATGAAATCTTGCCATTTGCGACGACGTGGATGGAACTAGATTGTATCATGCTCAGCGAAATCAGTCAATCGGAGAAAGACAACTATCATATGATCTCCCTGATATGAGGGAGAGGAGATGCAACTTGGGGGGGTTTAAGGGGGTAGGAGAAGAGTAAATGTAACAAGATGGGATTGGGAGGGAGACAAACCATAAGTGATTCTTAATCTCACAAAACAAACTGAGGGTTGATGGGAGAGGGGGGTTGGGAGAGGGGGGATGGGGTCATGGATATTGGGGAGGGTATGTGCTATGGTGAGTGCTGTGAAGTGTGTAAACCTGGCGATTCACAGACCTGTGCCCCTGGGGATAAACATATATGTTTATAAAAATTAAAATAAAAAAAAAATTCAAAAAAAAAAAAAAAGAACCCAGCCTAAATGAACTCCAAGTACAAGATTTATGTAATATCATAACCAAAACAAATACACAAAAACACTGACAGAAGAAAAAGAGGAGAGGGTGGTTATAATTCTTCAGTGTGGGTGAGGATGTTTATTTTGATTCTTCCTAGTCGTGTCTTGATATATTTGTTAAATGACTCAATTTCCTGAGATAAAGGAAGATTAAATCTAGTTTATATAGAGGGGTAGTATTGGTTGGTGAAATATATACTTATCTGTATATGTGTATATATAGATGTACATGTACATGTATATGTAGATGTAGATGTAGATGTAGATGTAGATGTGTGTATGTGTGTGTGTATATATATATAGAGAGAGAGAGCGAGCAAGAGAGAGAGCACAGTTAAAAGTGTCCAAAAAGTTCAACTTAGAATAGTTCAAGTTCTAAAGGTTAGAATGGAATTTATTGTATTGAACCTCTTGTTCTCATGGTAAATCAGTGAAAAAAATTTAAAAGAATAACAATAGTGGGAATGAATTAAAAGTAAAAGTTTTATCTATGAAATATACAGGCTTTAGGGAAATACTGTAGCTTATTATCTTCATTTCCCCCAATTTTGTGGTTTTACAGTTTTATGGGGGGACCCTGTGCTGGTGGTCCTCTTGGATTTTGTGTGTGTGTGTGTGTGTGTGTGTGTGTGTGTGTGTGTGTGTGTGTGTGACTCTGTGGAGGGGATTACTGTGTTGTTTTTCAGGCAGTCTTGTTTGGGTTGAGTCTTCCTGCTCACTATCAAGGTGTTGGGCTCTGAGGAAACCGGTTTTTCAGGCTTTTGATCTCTGGACTTTTTTGGTTGTTTGTTTGCTTGCTTGCTTGTTTTTTTGTCCCTCCCCCCCTTGACTGCTTTTGGCAGTTCTTCAGATTTAGAGGAAAGCAAATTGCACCCAGACACCCATCTCTGAGAGAAGCCTCGATCTGTTCCCCTCTGGGTGGTCCAGAGCATATAGACTCCTCCTGTGCCACCTCCCACCAGCAGTGCCTGTCACTGGCAACTGTCTCAGGGGTCACAGAAACTCCTGCTTGTCTCTGCACCCTGGGGCTATGAAAACCACAAGTGATATCAGTCCAGGGAGCCTGCTTCCAGTGGCTGCCTTTGGGCCACCGGAGAGATCTCAATCAGAGGTAGCGCACTGAGATTTTCATGCCTGCCCAGACTCTTGGCCAGTCCTACAGACCACTGGATAGTACCTGCAGGGACCTCTCTCAGGGGAGGGTGTGGAGCAGGACTCCGGCCCCAGTCGCATAGCATGCATGTAGACTGCAAAAGACTGTGGGTCTAGAGAGAGCTGGCTGGCTCCACCCAGACTCTCTCAAGAGCGCCAGCAGCTCAGGGGCCACAGCCTGGAGGCTTCACCACACTCTCTCTGGCGTTGGTGGTTGCTGGTGGTGACCATCATTGGACCGTGATCTTAAGCTCGTGCCAGTGACTGCCTGATTCCACCAGTTGCCCCTTAAGATCTTTTGCTCTTGTTGAGTGCTTTCAACCAAACTCCAAGTTAATGTTGGTTCCCAAACAAGGGCACTCTTGTATGAAGGTGTATTACTTTCCAATGGGTCACTTCTGTTGGCTCCCCCCTCCTTTGGTTTATCTTCCAATATAAGTCCAATCCTTCCCACTCCAGTTTACCTCACCACTGCAGTCTTCTGCCCCCATAGAGATCTAGAAGTGTATAATCCTACATCTCAGGCTGATTTCATGGGTGTTCAGATTGTTCTGGTAGATAATCAGCCCACTTTAGGGGACCGGTCTTAACAGAATCTCCTACTTCTCTGCCATCTTGCCCTCTCCTCTTATATATCATTAACTTAAATAAATGTGCCATCTTTGAAAGAAACTTCAGAGATATTCAAACAATGCAATATAAATTTTAATATTTCTACCGAACTGTGGTGAGAAAACTCAGATTGTACTTGGAAAAAGAGGTGCTTTACATTTTGTTATATTATGAAAAATTCATTCTCATGAATCAAATAATGAACATGCCTCACAATGTCATAAATATAAGACAACCCTGTGTTTCTCAATAAAAAACAAAAACTGTAAACATAAATGAGTAATAAGCTTATGCAGAAAAGATAAAAAATGGAAAAAAGGAAAAATGATAATGAATCTTTAAAAGGTAGATGATACACAATTTTATAACCTAAGATATTGTAAACAATTTTCGATATTATTAAATATTTTTGTTGCATATGAATGTAATAATATGTCACAGAACAATCCCTAGGAGTTGGGCAACTAAACTGCTCGCCTCTCCAAAACTTCTGGTTCATATTTATCATTGAGCATTTACTTCTTTCCTTCTGATAAATCCCACTAATTGGAAGTGGAACAAGAGAAGTCACACATTGAAGTTTTTGAGATATGCCCCTAAAATGTCCTCCAGAGAAGGGAACAATTTATGATCTTATTATTTGCATATGGAATTGTCTTTCCACTCTAATTCTGCTGACATTGTGTATTATTAAAACAGAAAGAGTAACAAAACATACATGTTCACCCATTTGATTGGACAATAATGTCATTTTATTCTCAGTCGTGATGGTAAGTTTGACATACATATTTGTGTTTGTAGTTCTTAAAAAAATATATGAAATTTGTATGAAAAAATTGTATGAAAATATATAGAATATAAAATTAACTTCTTTTTTTTTAAATTAACTTCTTAAAGTTTTTATTTATTTATTTGATAGAGATCACAAGTAGGTGGAGAGGCAGAGAGAGAGAGGAGGAAACGGGCTCCCTGCTGAGTGGAGAGCCTGATGCAGGTTTGATCCCATCATGACCCAAGCCAAAGGCAGAGGCTTTAACCCACTCAGCCACCCAGGTGCTCCTAAAATTAGTTCTTATACATTTAAAGCCATTTAAATGTATAAGTGACATTAAATATATATTTTTTGTTCAATGTTCAGTGTCATTAAATGTTGTTCAATGTTCGGCAACATTAAATATATTCAAAATGTTGTTCAACCATTCCCACTACCATGTTCAAAATTGTCTTCTCCAGCTGAAACTCTGCACACTTTAAACAACTTCTCAATTTCCCCTCCCTCTTCTACCACTGGCCTCTGTCACCATTCTACTTTAATACCTATGATTTTAACTACACTAAATACCTCATTTTAAGTGGAATCATATAGTACTTGTATTTTTGTGACTGGCTTATTTCACTTGACTTGATGTTCCCAAACTTCATCCATGTTGGAGCATATTGCAGAATTTCGCTATTTTTTATTTTTATTTTTATTTTTATTATTATCTATTTTATATTTATGGCACAGTTTATATATCCATTAATCCATTGATGCATGCCCAGGTGAACTGCACCATACAGTTTTTGTGAATAATGCTGATAGAAACCTGCATATGCACAGAGAGGTATCCTGTACTTTCCAAAATTTCACATTATCTCACTTTGCTTTCACAAAAACAAATAAACAAACACAAAAAACCCTACCCTCCATTTTTGCTAACTAAATAAATCTGAAGAGAATTTTTGCTTTCACCAGAGAATGCATTACTATACACATATAGATATTTCATAAAAATGAAATGAAATGGCATAACAAACGTTCAGAAAGTGGGGGAGAGTCTATTTTTTTTTTTTTTTGTCATTTTACTTATTAAAGGTTCCATATGAATGTTCTCTATTTGGTGGGGAAATCTGTACTTTGAGTGCCTGTTTTTCTCTTCCTTTTTTCTTTTAATTTTATTTTTTCAGTGTTCCAAGATTTGTTGTTTATGCATTCCACCTACTGCTCCATGCAATACATGCACTCTGTAATACCCACCACTAGGCTTACCTATCCCCCACTCCTTTCACCTCCAACCCTCTATTTCTTTCTTAGAGCCCACAGTCTCTCATGGTTGGTCTTCCACTCTGATTTACCCCAATTCATTTCCCTTCCCTTCTCCTAATGTCCTCCATGTTATTCCTTATGTTCCCCAACTGACTGAAACCATATGATAATTGAATTTCTCTGCTTGACTTATTTCACTCTGCATAATCTCCTCCAGTCCCATCCAGGTTGATACAAAAGACGGTTATTTGTTGGAGGCTACGCCATGGCTGGAGTCGAGGATCAAACCAGGCCCTGACTTGTGTCTCCTTCAAAGTCCGGACACCTTGACAAGGTTAAGGACGGGAAAGTTGAGAAACACTGAGAAAAGGGTCTGTGCTGTGTGTCCTGCGCTCACCTATGTGACTTCCCACACACTCTCCCGACAGAAGGGAACAATGTGGTCTGGGTCATGAGTTCTTAGTTGGTCCTTGTTGTTCTGTACCTCGCATAACCCACTCCCTGGTTGATTGTCTCGCAAATGGCTTTAGCCGAGACTACCTGCCATCATGAGCTTGTAGTTAATGTAAACTTGTTATAGAAACTTGCGGTCATCTGACTAGGTACTGAAGTATTACTCCTCCTATTCTGGTCTGCCTTATAAATGATCGTAATATGTGGAATAAAATCGGCACTGTTGGACATCCTCCTCAGTGTCCCTCCTGCCCCCATCTCTTTGTCTCTTAATTCCTTTTCACCATCCTCTTACCCTCACGTTTCCTGGTCGATTTGTCGCACCGGCCTCAACAAGTGGCACCCGACACAGGGACTGTGAGCACGTTTCAAGGGAGTGAGCGAGTACAGGTAAGTGGTTATCAAGATTCAGGTAAGAGGAGCCCGGGCCGGCGGGCGATGGCAGGCATAAAACAATATGGGGCAGTCTCATTCTGTGCAACAGGAGGACCTTTTCATTACAGCAATGCAGGCCCTTTCAAAGCAGAAGGGGTCTAAGTATTCAAAGAAGGCTTTACAACAATGTTTTGGTGTGGTGTCTGATCTTTGTCTGTGGTTCTCTAAAGGAGGAGTGGTAAATTTACAAATTTGGCAGAAAGTAGGGCAAGAGATTAAAAGTCAGTTGAGAATTAGAGGACCATGTGCTTGCCCTGAAGGAACCATGAAAGTTTGGGAAGATACTCGAGAGACTTTAGATCTGCAACATTCTATAGAATTAACCTCTATAGCTTCTCATGATTCTAACAAGAAGAGCACCCCCTGGACATAACACCCCCCACTCCAGATCTTCCCACCGTGTCTCAGGTAAACATTCGAAACGGAGTGGAACCAGATGGAACGTAAATCAGTATTTGACTAAGTTAAGTTTGTTGGGTTAATTAGGGTAAACATGTCTTTTGAGTTAACAGTAGTAAAGGTGAAACTTCAGAGTTTTTACTTAAAGTCAAATAAGCTCGTGTTATTTGTTAAAATCTGTTAAAATCTGTTGGGTTAAAATATGTTAGCAAAGAGATGACTAAACTGATGGTTCATTGTCTGTCTCAAAGTTTTAATGGGTAATTGTTAAAGTAGCTTTCAAAGTCTTTGCTAACCTGAAACTTTAAATCAAATGGGATAAATTACTTGAGCACTAGTCTCTAGTCGCTGGAACTAGGTTTGTGCTTTTGAGAAATCTGTTGGTAAACATCTTTTGTGCTTAACCGAATCCTGTTGTAACAGCCCCGGGGCCACTGTCTGAGCTAAACCCTTTCCTAAAGAATGGAAGGGGAGACTGAGCACCTCCCATTAGCCAGGGATACCCAAAGGGGAGGGTGTCCAACCTGTTTGAATCTGAAGAGGGCCTGACTGTGTGACTGTGTCTGTATGGCTCCACCGCTTCGGCTATGGAGTCTGAGTGGGCTGCACCCTGAGTCTTGTGGGGCATCACATGGCATAACGGTCATCTACTCCATGGAGTAGCCCGGTCCGGGGTTTATACAGACAGACCTTAGCTAAGACGCTCCTAAGTTCCCGCGAGGGATGCGAGCAGGACAGCATCTGAAAGATCCCCCTCCCTTTGTCTGTGACATCATTTACAATGGGAGGGAAACCCAGAAAACACACTGTCTTAGGAAGAAAAAAGGAGACACTGATATAGAAAGGCTGATGGAAATGAGAAAGCAACCCTGTATGTAGGAAAGTAGGAGATATGTAAGAAAGATTTAAGGAATGGAAATACATTTTGTTGAGGGTAAGAGAGAGTAATTTTGTCCTAAGTGAGATGGTTGTTTGGAAAGAAATGGCTTGGGACAAAACCTGAATGCAAAAGCAAGTGGTAGAAGGTTCATGAGGGGAAATCTTCAGAAAAGGAATTTTAGGTATGGTCAGGATGTACTAAGGTTAACTGTACACATAAACAGGAAGGTCTAAAAGAATGAGTAGAGTTGTCTTAAAGTGAAAGTGTCTGGTTACACCAGAACATGAAAGGAGATAAACTTGAAGGTATATAGTAAGTCGTAGGAGGCTTGGGGGAAGTGACTTTTATTTGCCTTGGTTTATAGGTTTAAAAGGAATCAATGAAATATGTTAAAAATTGACTGTATTAGATCAGTTTTGGAATATTTATTCACAAGAGGAGAAAAAAGACTAATGATTCTTTTCCTGTAAAATGTTTCTGTTCAAATGGGACATAATATTTAAGAAAGAAAGACTAAAGCTCTAGGTTATGGCAAATCTCTATTGATGATCCACTCAACTACAAAGCTTTCTTGGATTAATTAATCCACTGTTGAAAAGGAAATGTAAATGGTTTTCTCTTTGCCTGCCCAGAGTTGTAAATGAGACCTTTTTGACTCAGGGCTCCTCTTTGATATGCTTAAGTGACTCAGTACTGTAAACCTTGCCTTACCTTTGGGTAACCGCCTTAAGGAAAGTCAAATGGGAGATGTTCCAGACAAATACAGGTCTTTGATATGTTAAAGTCCTGGGAACTGAAATGGGTAAAAATTTCCAGATGTAAATGCTGCATTTGGAGCAAAGCAGAATTAGTAATATGGGACTAGATGAACTGAAGGAAGTCATAATGTTGTGTCTCTTAATGTTTTGTCTTATTTTAGACATTGTCGGTTCTCTAATGTTTGCTCTTCCAGACTAGGAATATTTTTTTTAAGATACCTGTGACTTAAAAAATGTAAAAATACGTATTTGCAAACAAATCAGAACATTCAATGGACATCCCCTATAATTCACAAGGACAAGCCATTGTCGAAAGGGCTAATGGTACCCTTAAATAATATCTCAAAATATTAAAAGAGGGGGAGATACTACAGGCAACAATGATACACTCTCCTCATATGCATTTAACTTTAACTCTTTATATTTTAAAATTTTTTGAAAGTCGACGATATAGGTCATACAGCAGCTGAACGCTTTTGGCATCCAGACTCTTCTTCTCTTCTTATGCTACGTGGAAAGACACCCTGGTGGGCACCTAGAAGGGTCCTGATCTTGTACTCTGCAGAGGAGGTTTTGTTTGCGTTTTTCCACAGGACGAGGACACCCCACGCTAGCTTCCAGAAAGGTGGTGCCGAATCCTCGCATCTCCAACAGAGGATGGCCTGCCTCACGTTGAACGACCAGAACAGATGGAGAAGAAGACGTCTCCTCCCTTACAGCTGGAGGGATGTTTCATGCAGAACTCTGGAAACTGGTTGCTGCCCTGGGACCAATCAGAGTGCAAATAGCCAGAAATGGTTATACTGCCACTAAAGAGTATAATCTGACTTTGCCGGCCTGTATTCCTAGACCTTTTTTACTGATCGTGGTCTCGGGATCAATAGTTCTCACCTCTTTCCAAGGGGGATATCTATTGTATAATATCCATTGTGACCATTGTTTGTTAACAAATTGTCTACCTGTGTCCCTGCCTTCATCAGGCACAGGTCTCTTGATAGTGTTTGTAACTATGCAACCTCCATATGTGCTCCTCCCAGTGGAAGTAAGGATCCCTGGTATGCTAGTTATGGGTATCAATTAGCATTAGAATTACAGGCACAGGTGAAAAGAGTTAAGCGCTTCATAGGGTTACTTATTGCTGGATTAACTCTATTGATTTCTCTAATTGCTACAGCCACTGTCTCTACCATGGCTCTTTTGCAATCTATACAAACTGCCGCACATGTGAATTCCCTAGCCCAAAATATCTCTCACGCCTTGGCTACTCAGGAGCATATAGATCAAAAAATTTTAAGCCAGTTGGAAGGATTGGAAGAAGCAATAGTGTTTTTTGGGGGACAGTTATCAGTGTTAAGAACTCAAATGTCTTTAGTATGTCATGGAGGATTTCAACATATTTGTGTCACTCCCTTGAAAGCATTGAACTATTCTTGAGATGCTGTTAAACATCATTTGCAAGGAATATGGCTTCCTAGTAATGTAAGTCTAGATCATGAAGAGTTGCAAAAAGGAATTGCTGATATAGGACATTCACAACTAGATGCACAAAATCCTGCTACTATAGTATCTCAGATTTTGGATGGGTTGCACGAGTTCAATCCTGGAAATATATTGAAATATTCCTTTTGGATTTTTATCATTATATCCGTTGTCTTGGCTATATTGATTGTAGGATGGGGAGTTTCCTTGTTTCGCACAGGACAACAACGACTGCAGGCTCAGGCACAAATTCATATGCTTGCTTTATTTAAAAAAGAAGGGGGAGATGTTGGAGGCTAGGGCATGGCTGGAGTCGAGGATCAAACCAGGCCCTGACTTGTGTCTCCTTCAAAGTCCGGACACCTTGACAAGGTTAAGGACGGGAAAGTTGAGAAACACTGAGAAAAGGGTCTGTGCTATGTGTCGTGTCCTCACCTACGTGACTTCCCACACACTCTCCCGACAGAAGGGAACAATGTGGTCTGGGTCATGAGTTCTTAGTTGGTCCTTGTTGTTCTGTACCTCCCATAACCCATTCCCTGGTTGATTGTCTCGCAAATGGCTTTAGCCGAGACTACCGGGCATCACGAGGTTTGCTTGTAGTTAATGTAAACTTGTTATAGAAACTTGCGGTCATCTGACTAGGTACTGAAGTATTACTCCTCCTATTCTGGTCTGCCTTATAAATGATCGTAATATGTGGAATAAAATCGGCACTGTTGGACATCCTCCTCAGTGTCCCTCCTGCCCATATCTCTTTGTCTCTTAATTTCTTTTCACCATCCTCTTACCCTCACGTTTCCTGGTCGATTTGTCGCACCTGCCGCAACAGCTATTCATCTTTCCTGGTGGCTGCATAATATTCCATTTTATATATGAACCACATCTTCTTTATCCATTCCTCTGTTGAAGGGCATCTCAGCTCCTTCTGCAGTTTCGCAATTGTGCAGATTCCTGCTATGAACATTGAGGTGCAGATGCCCCTTAAGATCACTAAATATGTAGCAGTGCATTTCCTAGATCATAAGGTCATTCTATTTCGAGGAAACTCCATTCTGTTTTCCAGAGTCTGTATATCAGGTAACATTCACACCAGCAGTGTAGGAGAGTTCCCCATTCTCTACAACTCACCAACACCTGTCATTTCTTGACTTGTTAATTTTGGCCATTCTGTCTGGTGTGAGGTGACAGCTCATCGTGGTTTTTATTTGTGTTTCCCTGAGGCCAAGTGATGTTGAACATTTCTTCATGTGTCTGTTGGCCATTTGTATATCTTCTTTGAATAAATATCTGTTCATGTCCTCTGCTTATTTTTGGCCTGGATTATCTGCTTTGGGGGTGCTGATGTCAAAGTACTTTCTGCCTGTGTTCTTCTCTAGGATTTTGATGGATTCCTATCTGACCTTTAGGTAATTCACCCATTCTGAGCCTATGTTTCTGTATGGTGTAAGAAGATGGTCCAATTTCATTCTACTGGGTATGACTGTCCAATTTTCCCAATACCATGTGTTGAAGAGACTCTCTTTTTTCTCCATAAGATATTCTTACATGCTTTGTCAAAGATTAGTTGGCCATTGAATTGAGGGTTCATTTCTGGGTTCCCTATTCTGTTCAATTGATCTGTGTCTGCAATTCTGGCTTGATCATTAGAGCTTTGTAATACAACTCAACTTCCAGAAGGTGATGCTACATTCTTTAGTTTTCTTTTTCAACTTTTCCATTGGATGTCTGGGATCTTTTCTTGTTCCATACAAATTACAGGATTATTTGTCCCAGCTCTGAGAAAAATATTGATGGTATTTAGATATGTATTTCTTTGAATGTATAGATTGCTCTGGGAAGTGTAGGTATTTTAACACTATTTGTTCTTATGCTCCATGAGCAGGGAAATGGCTTCCAATTCTTTGTGTCTACCTCATTTCTCTCTTCAGTTTTCTAAAGTTTTCAGAGAACAACTTTTTTTTTTTTTTTTCCTATTCACTGAGTCTTCCTCCTAGCTATCTTATGGCTTGGTTTGCAATTGGGGATGGAAGCGAATCCTTGGTGACTCTCTGGGCTGCATTGCTGTGGGTGGGCAGAAACAAGCGATTTCTGTGAGTTGCTGTGATATCTTGGATAGAGGTGAATTCCTGGAGCTGTTCTGGTATATTTTATTTGGCTTTTATTCTTATGATTATAGTGGAGTCTTTCCAGTTTTTTATATAGACTCTCAGGATGTCTGCTGGAGTGATCATGTGATTTCTTCTTTGCCAACTTGGATGCCTTTGATTTCTTTTGGTGGTCGGATGTCAGAAGCTATGACATTGGGGAGTAGGTGGAGCAAGAGTGTCGAGAATGGACAACTCTTCCTCATGGTCCTGCCTTTTCCTCCGGGGGAATGCTCTTATTGGTGCCCTGTTGAGGAGGATATTAGCTGTGGAACTTTCATATTTGGCCCTCAAGACGTTGAGGTGAGTGCCCCCTACACCTATGTGGTTGAGGGTTTTATGCAACATTTGGTCAAATGTTTTTTTCTGAGAACACCAGAAAATGATTCTCCTTCCTTTCAGGAATGGCTTGGATCCTGTGGATAGATTCGTGGATGCTGAGCCATCCCTTTCAGGCCAGGAATACATCTCACTTGGTCATGGTGAAGCCTCTTCTTATTCAGGATATGAGGATCTAGTATCTCGCTGAGCATTTCTGCATTCCTCTGCATCAGGGCTAATGCCTGTAATGCTCCTTCTATGGGCAGTGTGTGCCTAACTTTGGGATCAAGGTGATGTTGGCCTCATTGAGTGAGGTAGGGAGGTTTCTTTCCCTTTCTCTCTTGGAACAGGTTCCGAAGAGTAGGGATTTGTTCTCCTTGCAGTGCTTGGGCAAATTACCCTGGGAAGCCATGTGGCCCTGGACTATGTTGAATGGGAGACCTTGGATTACTCACTTCAGTTCTTGGCTGGCTATGGGACTGCTGAGGTTCAATCTTTCATCCTGCACCTGTTGTGGGTGTTTGTGTGTGTATATATATATATATATATATATATATATATATATATATATATATATATATATATATTTTTTTTTTTTTTTTTTTTTTTAGGAATATTGTACCTTTCCTCCCGATTGCTTGGTTGGGGGGCCTTATCATTGCTCCCCATCTTCTCTTTGAATGGGGTTTCTGCGTGTTGGTGGTGAGGTCTCCTCTTTCACTCAGGAGTGGATTGATTGGAGTCCTTGGTCTGTTCTTACTGAGAAGCCTGCTAGGGCTTTACCATCTGTTTCATTCGGTCAGAGCAGCATCTCGTCCTTTTGTGGATCCTTGTTCATGGTTTTTCAGTTTGCTTTTCGTACCATGGCTTTAATCTCCACTCTTGATGAGTTCTCATCTCTTGTTGGGTTTAGGCATTACTTAACTGTGGTTTTTGCTGCTCCTTTAGGTGTAAGGTCAGGCTGTGTCTTGGAGACTTTGCTTGCTTCTTGAAGAAGGTCTCCGTGGCTATCTACTTCCTTCCAATGCCTTGGCTGCATTCCAAAGGTCACAAACTGATGCCTTAGTGCTTTGGAATATCTGTCCCTGGTATATACTGTATGGGGCTGTTTTCCTCTCTTAAAGGCTTTTAGCACTGGTGTGTGGAATGAATATGACGTCACACCCCTAAACAGCCCTGGAGCTGAAATTTCACACCCCACCCCCTACAGTGAGCTCTCCCGGGAGCACAGTCAGTCAATCATTGTGTTCACAGTTTCTAACAGAACTCTGTTCACACTGCATATGTATAAGTATATTTTTATCTCAGGGACATGACTTTTTTTGTTGAAGATCAAAAATCCAAATTTTGGGACTACTATGGGGCAGATCCAAGCTGTTTCTCAAATTACTGAAATAAAAATGAAAATGGAGTGATTACTAGTCATTTTAAAAAATAGAAGACTCGGGCGCCTGGGTGGCTCAGTGGGTTAAGCCTCTGCCTTCGGCTCAGGTCATGATCTCAGGGTCCTGGGATCGAGCCCCGCAGCGGGCTCTCTGCTCAGCAGGGAGCCTACCTCCCCTTCTCTCTCTGCCTGCCTCTCTGCCTACTTGTGATCTCTGTCTGTCAAATAAATAAATAAAATCTTTAAAAAAAAATAGAAGACTCAAAAAAAGAAAAATAGAAGACTCAACTAATATCAGAAATGATGAACCAGTATTATAATGCCATAAAGATAAAGCCCCCAAATAGAGTGATTATAGGACAATGCTATGTAAATTACATACATAGTGTTTATAAAAAAAATAGAAGACTCAACTAATATCAGAAATGATGAGCCAGTATTATAATGCCATAAAGATAAAGCCCCCAAATAGAGTGATCATAGGACAATGCTATGTAAATTACATACATAGTGTTTATAAAAAGATAATTCTTAGTGAAATAAGTCAAGCAGAGAGAGTCAATTATCATATGGTTTCACTTATTTGTGGAGCATAACAAATAGCATGGAGGACAAGGGGAGATGGAGAGGAGAAGGGAGTTGAGGGAAATTGGAAGGGGAGGTGAACCATGAGAGACTATGGACTCTGAAAAACGATCTGAGAATTTTGAAGGGGTGGGGGGTGGGAGGTTGGGGGCACCAGGTGGTGGGTATTGTAGAGGGCACGGATTGCATGGAGCACTGGGTGTGGTGCAAAAATAATGAATACTGTTATGCTGAAAAAAATAAAAAAATTAAAAATATATATATAAAAAAATAAAAAGAAGATGAGAGAATAGAAAAAAAAAAGATAATTCTTGTTCATGTGAGATCTTTTGAATTTTTAAGTGTATTGACCACCATTAATTACCTCTTAGTATTGCTTTCACTGAATCCCATAAGTTTGGCACTTATAGTTTTTCTATTTTTAAATTCTAAGCTTTTATTCATTTTTTTATTATGTTTATTTGGCCAACAGATAGTACATCATTAGGTTTTGATGTGGTGTTCAAGGATTCATTACTTGCATATAACACCAAGTGTTCATCACCACACATGCCCTGCTTAGAATCCATCACCAGGTTACCCCATCCCCACACCACCACTTCTGTTACCCAGAGTTTGTTTCCTGGATTCCAGAGTGTCTCGGGGTTTGTCTCACTCTCTTAATTCTACCCATTCAGTTTTTTCTTCCTTCCACTATGTTCCTCCACCATTATATTCCAAATATGAGTGAAACCATAGGATAATTTTTTCTCTATGCTTGACATTTCACTTAGGATAATCCCCTCAGGTTCCATTCCTGTCAATGCAAATGGTAGGTATTCATCCTTTCTGATGGGTCAGTAATATTGCATTGTATATATGAACCACATCTTCTTTATCCATTTTTCTTTTTCTTTTTTTTTTTTTTAATCCATTTTTCTATTGAAGGGCATCTCAGCTCTTTCAACAGTTTGGTGATCGTGGACATTGCTGCTAAGAACATTGTGGTGCATATGTTCCTTCTTTTCACTGCTTCTGAATCTTTAGGGTAGATACCTAGTAGTGTATTTCCTGGGTTTTAGGTAGCTGTATTTTTAATACACTTTTTTTAATGTAAGCAGCTCGACTTTATTTTTAATGAGGAAGTTCCAAACTGTTTTCCAGATTGGCAGTTATATTTTCATTTTCATTTGTATCAAGCTATTTATTTCTAGTTTCCCTTCTGTTTGCTTCTTTGGTACATTCGTTGTTTAAAATTTGGTTTCAGTTTCCATGTATTGTGATTTCTCCATTTTTCCTTCTACCTTTGATTTTAGACGATTCCCTTATTGGGTAAGATATGTGATATGATTTCAAATTACTGAATAAAAATTTTCTAAAAGTATTTGTTATTACAACTAATGATGGGGATCATAATATGAAAAATGGTGTCTCAATCTGAGTATAGTTTCAGGAGTACAACATGGTGATTGGACAAGTTTTAACATTAGGCTGTTCTCACTACAAGTGTAGCTACCATCTGTCCCATTATATCCCTATTAATAACTTCATGGACTGTGGCTTTTATTCTTGAGATTTACTCATTCCATAATTGGAAGCCTGTTATATCCCACTCCCCCTCATGTATTTTGCCCATCCTCCCACTACCCTCTGTCAACCACCAATTTGATCTCTGTGCTAATAGTTCTAGATCTGCTTGTTACTTATTCATTTGTTTTCTTTGTGTTTGTTACTTTCTTTTATTTCAGATTCCATGTATGGCATTTGTCTTGCTCTGATGGAGTTGTTTACTTAGCATAATTTTCTCTAGATCCATCCATGTGCTTACAAAGGGCAAAATCCCATTCTCTTTTGTGGCTGAGTAATATTCCAGTTGTGTGTGTGTGTGTGTGTGTGTGTGTGTGTGTGTGTGTGTGTTCATTCACCTAGTGATGGACACATCAGTTGTTCGCATATCTTGCCTTTTGTGAAAAATGTTGCAGTAATATAGGGGTGCATATATCTTTTCAAATTAGTTATTTTCTTTTGGAAAATACATAATAATGCAACTTCTGGATCATATGGTAATTCTGTTTTTAGCTTTTGGAGGGACTTCCAAGCTACTCTCCAGAATGTGTGCACCAATTTGTATTCCCACTAATAGTGCAAGAGGGTTCCCCTATCTCTGCTTCCTCACAAACACCTGTTATATACTGTCTTGTTAATTTGAGCCATTCTGGCAGGTGTGAGGTGGTATCTCAGTATGGTTTCCATTTGTATTTCTATGATGATGAGTGATGTTGAGGATCTTTTCCTATGGCTGTTGGCCATCTGGATTTCTTCTTTCAAAACTGTGTAGTCATGTCCTCTACTCATTATTAATGCCTTATATGGCTGTTTTGTGGAATTATAAGGTTTTATGTAGTTTGGATATTAACCCTTTATTGGATATATCACTTGCAAATATCTTCTCCATCCAGTAGATGACTTTTTTCGCTTTATTGATTGTTTCTTTTGCTGTGCCTAAGCTTATTTTTGGGATGTTACCTCATGTTTATTTAGCATAATTCATTTTTGCTTTTGTTTCTCTTGTGTCTGGAGATGGGTCTAGTAAGAAGTTGCTATGGCCAAGGTCAAAGGTTATTGTCTTTGTTCTCCTCTAGTGTTTTGATGGATTTCTGTCTCACAGGTTGTGCATCCATTTTGAATTTACTTTTTTGTATGTTGTAAAAGAGTGGTCCCATTTCATTTTCCTGCATGTGGCTGTCCAATTTTCCCAAGACCATTTGTTGAAGAGACTGTCTTCTTCCATAGGACATTCTTTCCTGCTTTGTCAAAGATTAGTTGACAATAGAGTTGAGGGTCCATTCCTGGGTTCTCCATTCAGTTCCACTGATCTATATGTCTTTGTGTCAGTTATGTATGGGAAGGTGCTTTTTTAAAAAGATTTTACTTATTTATTTGAGAGAAAGAGAACACACAAGGAGGAGGAAGGAGGAGAGGGAGAGGGAGAAGCAGGTTCCCCACTAAGCAGGAACCTGGACTCAGGGCTCAATTGGACCCTGAGGACATGACCCAAGCTAAAGACAGATTTTTAACCAACTGAGCCACCCAGGCACCTCAATAAACTATTGTTTGTATATTTGGATGAATTTAGAAGTTTTTCTTCCATGTCTGTTTTAAAGAATAGTTTTGGCAGAATAGGTAATAGCTCTTCTTTAAATGTTTGATAGAATTCAACTGTGAAGGCATCAGTTCCTTGTTTCTTGTGAGGGTTTTTTTTTCTGAATATCTCTTTGTTGGTTATTTGTCTGTTCAAGTTTTCTATTTCTTTCTCTTTCATATGATTCAAGGAATTTATCTACCGCTTCCAATTTGTAAAATTTGTTAGCATAGTCTTCACACATTCTCATAACTTTTTTTGTATTTCTATAGTGTTGTTTGTTATTTCTCCTCTCTCATTTGTGATTTCATTTATTTGGGTCCTTCCCCCCCTTTTTATTCAAGTCTGCCTAGAGGCTTATTAGCTTTATTGATTTTATCCAAAGAATCCGCTCCTAATATTATTGATCTGTTCTATTGTTTTTCTTTTGATTTTGTATTATTTATTTCTGCTCTCACCTTTACTTTTTCTGTCCTTCAGGACTTAGGTTTTGTTCATTCTTTTTCTAGCTCCTTTAGGTGGAAGGTAAGGCTGCTTATTTGAGATATGTCTTCCTTCTTGAGGGAGTCCTCTATTTCAATACACATATCTCGGGGCACCTGCATGGCTCAGTGGGTAAACCTCTACCTGCAGCTCAGGACATGATCCCAGGGTCCTGGTATTGAGTCCCATATTGGACTCTCTGCTCATCGGGGAGCCTGCCTCCTCAACTCTCCTTGCCTCTCGCCTACTTGTGATCTCTCTGTCAAATACATACATATATATATATATATATATATATATACATACGTATATACACACACACACAAACTTACTCCTAGTACCTTTCCTATACCAAAGGTTTTGGGCTTTTCACTTTTATTTGTTTTCCTTGTATTTGTCAATTCCTTCTTTGAATTTCCGATTAACCCACTCATTCTTCAGTAGTATGCTCTTTAACATCCATGTATTTGTGATGTTCCCAGTTTTTTCTTGTGGTTCACTTCAAGTTTCACAGTGTTTGGTCTGAAAATATGCACAGTATGGTCTCAGTCTTCCTTTGAGCCGTTGAGGCCTGGTCTGTGACCCAGTACATGAAGTATTGTGAAGAATGTCCCATGTATACTTGAAAAGAATGTGTATTCTGTTCTTTTAGGGTAGAATGCTCTGAAAATGCCTGGATAAATCATCCAGTCCAGTGGGTCATTCAAGGCATTTTTCCCCCTGAGGATTCACTATCCATTGCTATAAGTGGAATGTTAAATTCCACTGCTGTTATTGTATTGTTATCAATTAGTTCCTTTATGTTTGTTATTAACTGCTCTATTTATTTGGTTGACCATGTGTTGGGTGCATAACTATTTATAATCGTTGAATTCCCTTGTTGGGTTGTCCTTTTTATTATTATGTAGTATCTTTCTTTGTCTCTTGTTATAGTCTTTGTTTTAAAGTTTTTATTGTCTGATATAAATGTTGCTACTCCAGCTTTCATTTGATGTGGGTTAGCATGAAAGATGTTTTCTCCATTCCCTCACTTTCAGACTGAGGGCATCCTAGGCCTAAAAGGAGTCTCCTGTATGTAGCAACTACATGGCCTTTAAAAAAAAAAAAAGATTTTATTTATTTGACAGAGAGAGAGCACAAGTAGGCAGAGAGGCAGGCACAGAAGGGGATGTAGGCTCCCTGATGAGCAGAGAACCTGATGGGGAGCTCAATCCCAGGACCCTTAGATCATGACGCAAACCAAAGGCAGAGTTTTAACCCACTGAGCCATCCAGGTACCCCCTACATGTTTTTTTTATTTTTTTAATCCATTCCGATATGCTGTGTCTTTTGATTGGAGCATTTAGTTCAATTATATTCAGCCTAATTATTGATAGGTATGTGTTTAGTGGCATTTTATTACTCATTTTGTCATTGTGCCTGGAGCTTTTCTCTGTGCCCCTGTGGGCATTTTCACTTTAGGTGTCTCCATTCCACTCAAAGAGTCCCATTCATATTTCTTGCAGGGCTGGTTCAGTGCTCACAAATTCTTTTAGTTTATGTTTGTCTGGGAAACTCTTTATGTCTCCTCCTATTCGGATTGATAGCCTTACTGGATAGAACATTCTTAGCTGCAGATTTTTTTTTTTCCATTGCATACTTTGTATGTCTCATGTCACTGCCTCCTGCTCTACCAAGATTCTGTGGACAGATCGGCTATGTCTTCCCTTATCAGCCAGCCAGTGGCTTTGGGGAAATGTGATCCTTGTACGTTGCCCTATGTGCTCTTTTCTCTCTCACCCTTCTCTGCAGTCATGGCTCCCTCCCTTCCACAGCACCTGCAATCTGTTCCCGCCATTAACCACGTCTCTGCACTTCCTGCTTTCTTTAATGTGGCTTCTTCTTTCCCTTTAGTTGTTCTCTCATCTTCAGGTTGACCTCTGGGTATTTAGGATGATCTCATAATTATCTGGTTTTGTTCATGGGACTAGGTGAGCTTAGGGTCCTCCCACTCTACTGCCTTCTTCCTCTTGCCACATGGAAGTTTTGTGTTTTGTTTTGTTTTGTTTTGTTTTGTTTTCTGCATTTTTTCTTGCAGTGCCAACTTCTAATTTTATTTTGTTGTTACATTATGTCTGTGAGTAACAAACTAATGATCTATAGTGATATAAAATGAAATAATTTCCATCTCTATTATCTTCTTTCCATCTTCTATTATTTAAATCCATTTTTTCACCTTTTATTTATTTATTTTTAAATCTTTTTTTTTTTTTTTAATTTGTTT
Source organism: Lutra lutra (assembly GCF_902655055.1). Lineage (NCBI taxonomy): Eukaryota > Metazoa > Chordata > Mammalia > Carnivora > Mustelidae > Lutra > Lutra lutra. The sequence continues at coordinate 18,250 of NW_025923851.1, read as the reverse complement.
TCAGCATAACAGTGGATAAGGAAGATGTGGTCCGTCCATATACACTATGGAGTATTATGCCTCCATCAGAAAGGATGGATACCCATCTTTTGTAGCAACATGGATGGGATTGGAAGAGATTATGTTGAGTGAAATAAGTCAAGCTGAGAGAGTCAATTATCATATGGTTTCACTTATTTGTGGATCAAAACAAATACATGGAGGACATGGGGAGTTAGGAGAAGGCATTTGGGGGAAATTGGAAGTGGAGGTGAACAATGAGAGACTCCGGACCCTGAAAAACAATCTGAAGGGTTTGAAGAGGTGGAGGGGTGGGGGGTTAGGGAAACCAGGTGGTGGGTATTAGAGAGGGCACGGACCACATGGAAGCTTTTTGATTACTGAATAAATATTATTTGTTATTGGTCTGTTCATATTTTCTATTTTCCTCTGAGTCAGTCTTAGTGGCTGTGCATTCAAGGATTTATCCATTTGTCATGGGCTATCTGATTTGTTTGTGTATAATTTTGTACAGTAGTCCCATGATCCTATTTCTGGGTATTGGTTGTAATGTTTCATCCTTCATTTCTGATTTTTTTTAGTTGAATATTCTTCATTTTTCTTAATCTAACAAAATATTGTGTATTCAAAATTGAAATCTTTGTTTTCTGGATCTTTTCTTTTTTCTCCCTGTTTGATTTAAATTAAATTATCCAATTTTTTAGTTGGGTGTTCCTAATCTCCATTTCATTTTTTTTTTCCTCTCAGATCTTTGTTATTTCCCTCTTTCTGTAATTTTGTCTTAGTTCTTCCTCCTCCCCTACTTCTTTGAACTAAAATGTTAGATTGTCTATATCAATAGTTTGACTTCTTTATGCATTTATTTATTACAATAAATTTCCCTTTTAGAACTGCTTTTGCATCATACCTTAGGCTTTGATGTGTTTTTCGTGTCTGTTTGTTCCATAGTTTTCTTGTTTTGTTTTGTTTTCCTTTTGATTTCTTCCTGAACAATTAGTTATTCATGAGCATACTACTATACTCCACATACTTAGAGACTTCCCAGTTTACCTTTAATTCTTGACTTCTGGTTTCGTACCATTGTAATCAGAAAAGCTATTTGTATGATATGAATCTTCTTAAATTTGATAAGGCTTGTTTTGTGTCCTGTTATCTGATCTGTCTTGCAGAATGTCCCATATGCACTTGAGTTGATCATATTTTACTGCTTTGGCATGGAATTTTCTATATGCATCTATTTCTTGCATATATTAGGTCTCTTTTGCCTAAAACATTGTTCAAGTCCAACATTTCCTTGGTGATTTTCTGTCTGAATGCCCTGGCATTGGCTCAATGTGGACTATTGAAGTCCCTTGCTTGCCTTTATGATCTGTTAATACTTGCCTAACATCTATTTAGTTCCTCCAATGTGGGTGCATATGTACTTACCAAGGTTATGTCTTCTTGATAAGTTAACCTCCTTACAATTATATAATGACCTTGTTAGTCACATCTTAGTCTCGGCTTACAGAGTCTGTTGTGTTTGATATAAGCATAGTTGTACCTAGTCTCTTTTGGTTTCCATTTGCATGGAACCTGTTTTTCAATTAATTCACTGTGAGCTTCTGTTGTGCTTAAAACTGAAAACTCTTTTGCTAGTAGTGTCTACTTGACGCATCCAGTCACTTTGTACCTTTGTATAATTCAGTACAGATCCATTTGTTATTGGTATACAATGATTTACTATTGCCACTTATTGGTTTGGGGTGTTTTGTAGCTTCCTGTTCTTTTTTCTCTTGGTGTGTGTGGTCGTGGTGTGGTTTTGGTTTTGTTTTTGTAAATTGGTGAGTTTCTGTGGAGATATGTCATGATCTCTTTTATGAATCTATGAGATTTTGCTTTGCAGTTACTATGAGACTTATATAACATATCTTATAGCTGGAACAGTCTTCTTTACACTGACAACATAGCAGGTATCTATGTGTTCTATGACATACAAAATCTATGCCCTTTTATTATCACCATTCTGCATTTGGTGTTGGGGTTGCCTTTCTTACAATGTGTATTCGTTAACAAATTATGCTATATTTAGTTATATTTGATAGCTTTAATATTTTTACTGTATTTAATTAGGCAATATGCCTCATATACAGTAGTAGTGTTTCTCAATTTGACTATATATATTTGCCCTTACCAATGTGTTATATATTTTTATAAGTTTTCATTACTAGTAAGTGTCCTTTAATTTCCACTTGAAGAACTCCTTTCCATTTCTTGTAAGATAGCTCTAGTGATGACGAGTTCTCCTATTTCTATATAGGAACTATTTGTCCTTTATTTGTAAAGATTAATTTTGCTAGATAGAGTGTTTATGGTTCACAGCATTTTTTTTTTTCTTTTAGCACTTTAATAATATCATCCCGCTTTCTCCTGGCTTATAATGTTTTTATGGAGAAATCTGCTCATAGTCAATATGTTTCTGTGTATATTATAATCTTCTTTTCACTTGCTGCCTTTAGGATCTCTCTTTGTCTTTGAGTCTGAGAGTTTTATCACAAAGTGTCCTGGAAAATTCATTTGAACTGTTGAAATGAGGTAGTGTGTACCTTCATGAACTTGGAATTCAGATCTCTCCCCAGGATGTGAAATTGCTCACCCACTATTTCTTTTTTTTTTTTTTTTTTAGATTGTATTTATTTATGTGAGAGAGAGAGTAAGCAGAAGCAGAAAGTCAGAGGGAGAGAGAAACGGAGCCCAATGCAGAACTCAGTCCCAGGACACCAGGATTATGGCCTGAGCTGAAGACAGCCATTTATCCAATTGACCCACCCAGGCATCCACACACTCTATTTCTTTAAATGATTGTTCTGAGGCTTCTCCCTCTCTCTGCCTTTCAGATTTCTAGGTATTTGGATATTTTGTTTTTTTGTGGTATCTCACAGATGTAGCAGGCTTCCTTTACTCCTTTTGTTTATCTCTACATACATGGTTATTTCAGAATTCCTCTCCTGTTTTATTGGTTCTTTCTTCTGTTTGGTCTGTTCTATTGTTGATGCTTTCTATGGCAGTCTCTATTTCATTCATTTGAGTTCTTCATCTCCAGAATTTCTATGCTTGTTTTTTTATGATTTCTATCTCTTTTAATATCATATTTGCATTGTGTGGTTTGTTGTTGTTGATGTCAATGAGTTTTCTTGCTGTGGTGTTTTTGTACCCTATCTGTTTACTGTAATAATTCATTTGAATCCCTTAGTTGACTGTACTATTTTGCATTCCCACCAGCAGTGGTTCCTTTTTCTCCATAGCCTCACCAACACTTTGTTTCTTGTGTTGTCGATTTCAGCCATTCTGACAGGTGTAATGTGAATCTCATGATGGTGTTGATTAATTCACATTTCCCTGATGATGAGAGATGTTTAGCACATTTTCATGTGTCTGTTGGCCATTGGGGTGTATTCTTTGGAAGGAATCTCTATTCAGATCCTCTGCCCTCCTTTCAATCAAGACATTAGTCTTCTTGATGTTGAATTATGTAAGTTCTTTGCATATTTTGGGTATTAACCCTTATTGGATATATCACCGGCAAATATCTTCTTTCAATAAGTAGGCCGACTTTCCGATTTGTTTCTAGTTTCCTTCTATGTGCAAAAGCTCTTTTGTTTTTGTGTAGTTTCCAAGAGTTTGATTTTGTTTTTGTTTTCTTTGCTACAGGAAGCTGAGAGTTTTTATCATGAATACATGTTTGGGATTCATCATCTGATTTTTATCCTTCATTTTGCTTGTGTAGTGTATCACATTGATAGCTGATTAATTTGCAAATATTAAACCATGTTTGCATCCCCTAAATAGGTGCCACTGATTGTGTTGAACGATCCCACTGGACTCCCATAGTATTTACAATACTTTGATGGTGTCCTGTAAATCCCTTAGGTTCTGATCACTTTTCTGACTATTTTTGTTGCTTCTTTGACCTAAGAGTGCAACCAACTTTTCTTTGTGTTCATTGATTCTTTCTTCTGCTTGACAAGTTTGAGGCCAAAAGTTTCTAGTGAATTTTTCAGTCATTATATTTTCATGACCATGTTTCTGCTTTGTTCTTATATAGTTTCTCTTTGTTGCTGTGTTTTCATTTTACATATGCATCATTCCTGATTTCATTCTATAATCTACCTTTTCTTTTAGCTGATTGTTCACCTCTGAGATGGTTATTTTGGATTCATTTTCAGGTATTTCATTTCTTAAGCCTTTTCTTTAGAGTCATTTCCTGGAGATTATTTTATTCTTTTTTTATTGAGCCATGTATCCTTCTTTGTGTGTACACATTTTTTCATGATATTTTATTGGCACTTCAGCACTTGGGAAAAAAAAAACCATCTCCCTCCATCTTTTCAGACTGGCTTCATACAAGGAAAGACTTTACCCGTCTTTACCAGTAGAGCATCTGGGGTCCTATCAGAATTTTCTGAGAGTAAGTGTTCACTTGAATTGCACATGTAGTGTCCCAGTGGAAGTTTCCTCTGTTCTCAACACCTAATAATCCTTTGCCTTCCCGTATCTGTGGTATAGCAGACTCTCTGGTCTCTATCAAGTAGTGTTTCTTGTTATCCTTCCAAGACATGGGCTCTGATATAAATTGTATCTCTCTAGAAGTCATATGTGCAAGCCCTAAGTCTTACTGTGGCTGAATCTGGAGATTAGGCCATTAGGAGGTAATTGATATAAAAACGAGGTCATAGAACCTATGATTCGAATCCAAAAGGACTGTAGCCTTATTTAAAAAAAAACGAAAAAGAAAAGAAAAAAGAAAATCTCTCTTGGGCATACGAAAACTCAGGAATCTTCCAATCTTCCAATCTTCCAATTCATGAAGAGTGTTCTCACCTTAAACAGATCAACCAAGATCATAACTGGTGCTTTCCATCCTGCAGAACTGTAAGAAAGAGTTTAAGTATTCCAGTCTGGTTTATTTAGTTAAGGTAGCCTGATAAATAATACAGCATCCAAAGGATGTCCCATTCACTTAAGTGCTCTGAGTCAGCCACACAGAAAATAGTCCCTTAAAACACCTCTCTTGCAAAGCTAGAACATTTGATATGCATTCCACTCTTGTCTTTCCTTGCCTAGGGAGAATCTGAGATTTTTTTTTCCTGACTACACTTCCATTCTGCTGAGTGAGGGTGCTATCACATGTAAATTCAACACGTTTTCTTACCTGCTTCATTGCAGCTCTTTCTATGTTTTTCTTCACTGCTGCAACCTCTGAACTTTCTCCTAGAGTTCTCATAAGGCCAATTTATTCCATATAATGTTAAGTTAGTGTCTCCATAGTGCAATCAGAACCTAAGGCTTTCAATTCTTCTATTGTCTGGAGGTCACTCAGCTGTTTGGTCTTAATAAAGTCTTAATCAAAATCTCAACATTTATGGGTAAGTAGAAAAATGCATCCAACTGTTCATAAGGAATCTCAAGGGACCTCAAATAACTAAAGCCATTTGATAAAGAACAAATCCTTTTGTCTTGATTTTTCCTGATTCCAAAATTTACCACAAAGCTACTATAAGCAAAGCAGTGTGTTACTAGCGTAAAGCAGACATGGAAAAGAACAGACAGCCCAGAAATAGACCATTGATTCTGTGGCCACTTATCTTCTACACATGTTCTCAGACCATTCATGGGCTCGTACATCTCTTCATCCACAAGGGCAAGGAAAACTGCATATCCAGATAGAAAAGAGTGCACTTGTACTCCTTACCTTGTACCATCAGAAAATATTTGCCTTAGGAGGATTAAGTACTTAAAGGTAGAACCTAAAACTAGAAAACTAGAAGGAAACATAGGGTGAGACTGCATGACATTTGATTTGGTATCCATTTCTTGGATAGCACATCCAAAGCACTGACAGTGAAAGGAAAAATAGGTGAAAGGGACTACATCAATTTCTATTGGTCAAATGACAGAGCCAACAAGTGTGACAAGAATGAGAAATTATTTGCTAACTGTATATCTAATAAGGAATTAGCATGGGGAATATATAGGAAATTTCTACAACTCAATGACAAAACACAACCCAATTTTACAATGTGCAAAGAACCTAAGACACTTCTGCAGAAAAGATATGCAAATGGCCAAAAGTACATGAAGAGATGCTCAAAGTCACTAATTATTAGGGAAATGAAATTGAAACAATAATATCACTCCATGACCCTGGTATTAACAGTAACACAAAAAGAAATTTTGTTTGAAGTAATTAGAACCTTGTGTACTACTGGTGGGAACTTGGAATGGAGTAGCTATTATGGAAAACAGTAGGGTAGTTCCTCAAACAATTAAAAATGAAATTACCATGTAGTTCAATAGTCCTACTTCTGGATGTGTGTGACTCCAAAACAATATTAAGGAGATGTTTGTGTCCCCATGTTCATTTAACCATTGTTCACAATAGCCAAGAAGTGGAAAATACCTAAATGTCTGTGATGGGTCAAGGGATAAACAAAATATGGTATATTCCTCTGAATGGAATGCTACTTATTCTTTAAAAGGGAAGAAATTCTGACACATGGTTCAATATATGCTTGAAATAAATATGCTTGAAAATGTGCTCATTGAGATAAACTAATTGAAGAAGGACAAATTGTATATGAGAGTAAAATAATGTTTGTCAGTGGTGATGGGGGAGTGATGGGGTTATGGGTACAGAAAGTTTCAGTCTGCAAGATGAAAGAAGTACTGTGGATGAATGGTTGGAGTGGTTGCAGAACATTGGAAGTGTACTTGATGTCACTGAACTGAACACCTAATTTTTTACATGGTTAATTTTATGTTACATATATTTACATTTTAAATAATAGTTAAAATTCTCTTTAAGACGTCATGCAATTGGGATTCTTCATTCTCATTTTGGTTTTCCTGTCATCCCAAACCAGAATCCTAAATTGATATGGCTATGTCCTTTAACTCTTTAGCTTATTAAAAGAAAAGAACTCTGTAGGTATTGAGCCTATAGGATTAATAATGGTTTATAAGTTGGTGTGTATTCAAGTGTTTTCATAGAAGAATTGGGTATGCTTCAATGTTAGGCTGTACCTAGTTTCTGACTTTTTTTATTATGTTTAATTAGCCAACATATAGGGCATCATTAGTTTTTGACGTGGTGTTCAATGATTCATTGGTTGTGTATAAGACCCAGTCCTCATCACCACACATGCCCTCTTTAATACCCATCACCCATTTCACCACCCTCCCTTCTGTAACCCTCATTTTGGTTCCCAAAGTCCAGAGTCTTGCATGATTTGTCTCCCTCTCTGATGTCTTCCCATTCAGTTTTCTCTTCCTTCTCCTGTGGTCCATTACACTATTCCTTATCTCCCATATACAAGTGAAACCATATGATATTTGACTTTCTCTGCATGACTTATTTCAGTTAGCATAATCCCCTCCAGTTCCACACATGCTGATGCAAATGATGGATATTCTTCCTTTCTGATGGCTGAGTCATACTCCATTGTATATATGAACCTCATCCTCATTAACCATTCATTTGTTGGAGGGCTTCTCAGCAACTTCCACTGTTTGGCCATTGTGAACATTGCTGCTATGAACATTGCGGTGCATGTGGCTGTGCATTTCACTACATCTGTATCTTTGTAGTAAATACCTAGTCATCCAGTTTCTCAATCTTAGGGTATTTCTATTTTTTATGTCTTGAGTAACCTCCACACTGTTCTCCAGAGTGGTTATACGAGCTTGCATTCCCCCCATCAGTGTAAGAGGGTTTCCCTTTCTCCACATCCTCGTCAACACTTGTTGTTTTCTGACTTGTTAAATGTTGCCATTTTGACTGGTGTAAGGTGGTATCTCAATGGTTTTGATTTGGATTTCCATGAAGGCTAGTGATGTTGAACATTTTTTCTTGAGTCTGTTAGCCTTTCATATGTCTTCTTTGGAGAAGTGTCCGTTCATGGTTTCTGCCGGTTTCCTGACTGGACTATTTGTTATTTGGGTGTTGAGTTTCAGAAGCTCTTTATAGATCTTGGATACTAGTTCTTTATCAGTACTGTCATTTGCAAATATTTTCTCCCATTCCATGGTTGCCTTAGTTTCATTGACTGTTTCCTTTCTGTGCAGAAGATTTATATCTTGATGAATTTACTATTGCTATTGTTGTTTTTAAAAACTTTGGCCGTTTCCCCTCTATTTTTGGTCTTTCCTTTTTTTCTTTTTCTTTTAAAACTCTTAACCAATTGAGTGGCACAGTCAAGTTAAGCATCTGGCTTCAGCTCAGGTCATTATCTCCGAGTCCTGGGATTGAGCACTGCATGGGCCTCCCTGCTCAATGGGGAGCCTGCTTCTTCCTCTGCTTCTGACTCTCTCTCTCTCTCTCTCTCCTTCTGTATCTCATGAATAAATAAAATGACATATATAAAATTTTTTTGACCAAGCTATGTTAATGCTCAAAAGTAATAAAATATATAGAGAGTTAAGATGGGGAAGGGGGTTCGTGGAATTTTATGTTGGTAGGTGTGTGTCTTTCAGTTGGCTCATAGAAGCAGAGTATGAAATCTTGGCCAGTTGTATATCTGTCATGTGACTCAGAAGCATCTGAAAATATATCAAGGCTTAAATGCCTACTGATTAAGACTCTGGACTCCATAATTTATTTAAGTTAGCATGCTTAAAATACGAGTTGGAATGTAGTGATAACACAGAAGACCACTCTCGTTGGTTGCAAGTAAGTACTTGCTACCATAACCCACCTCTTCAGACTTGGTCCCTCTCCTATCTTTGAGCATGATTTTTTTTTTTGGCCAGGAGCCCCGGTCTGAAGAGCCTGGAAATTATCTCTGTGATTCTGTGCCTATGGAGCTACTGAAAGGCAACGTCAGGGCTATCCTGACATTTCTAAAATTAGCAAAACTGAAATGTATTTGGTCTCTCCCATTTCCAAGACAGCATTTCTTCAGGATGGGAATGAAGGCTACATTTTATCCCTGAGTGGACATGAATGACAAGATTGTGTGCCTTCATGGGAACTCACCACAGTGAATCTCAGACTAGACTAACGTTAGGCCTCATTTCTTCCCTTTCTACTATTTCCAGATCTTCAGGGTCAGAGTGTTGTTCATTGATCTCTATTAAGGTGCTGGGGTCCAGCTGCCAAGAGAGTGTACACTATTCATTCATGTTTGTATCCCGGTTCTTTAATAAATGGAGTAAGCATTTGTTATTTTTTTATGTTTTTATTTAAATTCGTTAGTGAACTATACAGTGTTATATTAGTTTCAGTTGTAAAAGTTAGTGATTCAACACATCCACACATTACTCAGTGTTCAGAATGGTAAATGTACTCTTCATCCACATCATCTATTACACCCATCCCCCACCCACCTCCCCTCTGGTAACCATTAGTGTGTTCTCTAGAGTTAAGAGTCTGTTTCTTGATTTATCTCTCTCTCTCTCTCTCTCTCTCTCTCTCTCTCTTATTTCCTTTGCTTTTTTTTTCTTAAATTCCACATATGAGTGAAGTCACATGGTATATGTCTTTCTCTGACTGACTTGTTTCTCTTAGCATAATACTCTCTAGTTCAATCCATGTCATTGGAAATGGTAAAATTTCATTCTTTTGATGGCTAAGTAACTCAGCCATATCTGTATGCCACTTCCTCTTTAACCATTGTCAGTTGATGTACAACTAGGCTCTTGCAATTACTTGGCTATTGTTGGTAATGCTGCTATAAACATTAGCATGCATGTATCTCTTTGAATCTGCATTTTTATGTTCTTTGAGTAGATATCTAGTACGACAATTACTAGGTCACAAAGTAGTTCTAGCTTTAACTTTCAAAGAACTTCCTACTGTTTTCAAGAGTGGCTGCACCAGTTTGCATCCCACCAACTCTGCAAGAGTTTTCATCTTTCCTCCACATCCTTGCCAGCACCTGTTGTTGATTTTGTTATTAATTTTAGCCATTCTGATGGGTGTGAGGTGATATGTCACTGGAGTTTTGATTATCTATATCTAAACACATTAGGAAGTCACGGCCAGCGCGACAAATCAACCCGGAAAACATGAGGATAAGAGGATGGTGAAAAGAAATTAAGAGACAAAGAGATGGGGGCAGGAGGGACACTGAGGAGGATGTCCAACAGTGCCGATTTTATTCCACATCTTACAATCATTTATAAGGCAGAGCACAATATGAGGAGTAATACACCAGTACCTAATCAGATGATGCAAGTTCCTACTACAAGTTTACATTACCTACAAGCAAACCTCTTGATGCCAGGTAGTCTTGGCTAAAGCCATTAGGAACACAATGAACCAGGGAGTGGGTTATGGGAGGTACAGGAACAACAAGGACCTACTAAGAACTCATGACCCTGACCCCATTGTTCCCTTCTGTCGGGAGAGTATGTGGGAAGTCACATAGGCGAGCGCCCGACACATAGCACAGACCCTTTCTCAGTATTACTCAACTTTCCCAACCTTTACCTTGTCAAGGTGTCCGGACTTTGAAGGAGACACAAGTCAGGGCCTGGTTTGATCCTTGACTCCAACCGTGTCGTGGCCTCCATCACTAGAATATTACTCAGACTTCAAAGAAAAATAAAAAAGAAAGAAAGAAAGAAAAAAGAAAAAAAAAAACAATGAAATCTTGCCATTTGCAATGATGTGGTTTGTGCTTGATTGTATCATGCTAAGTAAAATAAGTCAGAGAATGATAAATAACATATGATTTCACTCATATGTGGAATTTAAGAATAAAAAGGAGATGTACATAGGGAAAGGGGGAAAACAGAGAGGGATGCAAACCATTAGATACTTATAATAATAGAGAACAAATTGAAGTTTGATGGAGAGAGATGGGTGGAGGATGGGCTAAATGGGTGATGGGTATTAAGCAATGCACCTGTTATTGTGAACACTGTGTGTTATATGTAAGTGATGAATTAATAAACTCTGCTCCAGAAGCCAATATTACCCAATATGTTAACTGCAAAAGAAATACCCCAAATTTGATGAAAATCCTCTATCTACATATCTGGCCAGCTAAACAAGCTCAAAGTAAAGTAAAACTCAAAGGGATCCACGCTAAGACATATTATAATTAAAGACAAAGGGAGAGTCTTGGAGGCCCCAAGAGAAAAATAATTCATCACAAACAAGGGATTCTCAATTAGATTAACAACATATTTCTTATCAACAATCATGCAGGCCAGAGGCAATGGGATGATATATTCTAAAACAGAAAGAAAACAATGTCAACCAAAAAATTTAAATACAGCAAAATCATCTTTTGAAAGTGAGGACAAGTAGTTAATGATTGTTAATTTATCAGTTCATTATTATTAGTTGTTATTCTTTGAAATGAAGACAAAATTGGAACAATCCAAGATAACAAAAACAGAAACTTCGTTAATATATCTGTTCTCCAAGAGGAAAAAACTCCTGAAGGGAGCCCTTCCTACATATTTGACAGTAACTCAGATTTACTAACAGAAAGAGCGTCAGTAAAGTGCACAGGTAAGTACAACCAACAGCTTAAATGTATTTTTGTTTGAGCCATGGTAGACTGATTATAGACCCCAATATGTCCACATTCTAGACCACAGATCCTGTGCATATTATCCTATCTGGCAAAAGGGATGTTACAAATATGACTAAATTAAGAGCCTTGAGATGAGGAAATTATCTTGGGTTATTTGAGCAGTCTCAACATGTCCTTGTAAGAGGAATGCAGGAGAAACCATAGTCAGAAGAGAAAGACATAAAAAGAAAAGAGCAATGGAGTAATGAAATTGAGGATAGAGGCCATGAGGGAAGGAATACAGGCAGCTACTAAATTGAAAGGGTCAAGAAAATGTGTTATCCCAGCAGAGACTCTAGAGAGCCAGTCATGGTAACACCTTGACTTCAGCCAATAAAATGGATTTTGAATTTCTGATATCCAGAACTGTTAAGAGAATAATTTGTGTTGTTTTAACCCTGTATATTTATGGAAATTGGTGACAACAGGAGCGAATTAATGCAGTAATTATATCTCTCTTATCTGATTTCAAACCCTGATGTATACGGAAATAATTATAAATCTGTGCTGGTGGGAATACAGTGCATAAAGATGTAATTTGTGATAACGAAGACAAAAACAAGGGTGAAGACACAGAGAATCAAAGTTTTTACATATTTTATATGAGGCTGGCATTAAACCAATCTAAGATGTCAATTTTAATCTCCAAGGCAACTCCTAATAGAATGACCCTAAAATATTTGGTAAGAAATCAAGACCTAAGACAATAAAAACAGACAAACAAAAAACCTAAGATATTTAAACAAACCCTTAGATACTTAAAATGGTTTACGGGGCACCTGGGTGGCTCAGTGGGTTAGGCCGCTGCCTTCAGCTCAGGTCATGATCCCAGGGTCCTGGGGTCGAGTCCCACGTCAGGCTCTCCGCTCAGCAGGAGCCTGCTTCCCTTCCTCTCTCTCTGCCTGCCTCTCTGCCTACTTGTGATCTCTGTCTGTCCAAATAATAAATAAATCTTAAAAAAAAATAAAATGGTTTACTAGGAGATGTTCAATTAAAGACAGAGATTGTCTATTCTCACTGTGTTTATTCAAACATGTACTGAAAGTCTTAGCCATAGCAATCAATGAAAGCAATAAAAGGCACCCAAATTGGTAAAAAGAAAAAAATCCCCTATCTGCAGATGACATGATACTACATAAAAAGCACACAAAAGACTCCCCCCACAAGCTAGCAAACGAATAATTGAGTTCATTAAAATTGCAGGATACAAAGTTAATATACAGAATTAGTTGGATTCTTTTTTTTTTTTAATTTTTATTTTTTATTGAAATATAGCGTATTATCAGCCCCAAGGGTACAGGTCTGTGAATCACCAGGTTTACACACTTCACAGCATTCACCATAGCACATACCTTCCCCAATGTCCATAACCCCAACACCCTCTCCCTCCCCCACTCCCAGCAACCCTCAGTTTGTTTTGTGAGTTCAAGAGTCTCTTATGGTTTGTCTCCCTCCCAAATCCCATCTCGTTTCATTTATTGTTTTCCTACCCCCTCCAACCCCCCAGATTGCATCTCCACTTCCTCATATCAGGGAGATCCTATGATAGTTGTCTTTCTCCAATGACTTATTTCGCTAATCATAATACCCTCTAGTTCCATCCATGTCTTTGCAAATGGCAAGATTTCATTTCTTTTGATGGCTTCATAGCATTCCTCTGTGTGTGTGTGTGGTTGTGTGTGTGTGTGTGTGTGTGTACATATATACATACATACATACCACATATTCTTTATCCAGTCATCTGTTGATGGATACCTAGGTTCTTTCCATAGTTTGGCTATTGTGGACATTGCTGCTAGAAAATATTGGGTGTACGTCCCCTTCAGATCACTACATTTGTATCTTTAGGGTAAATACCCAGTAGTGCAATTGCTGGGTCAAGGGTAGCTCTATTTTCCACTTTTCGAGGAACCTCCATGCTGTTTTCCAGAGTGGCTGTACCAGCTTGTATTCCCACCAACAAGGTAGGAGGGTTCCCCTTTCCCTGAATCCTTGCCAGCATCTGTCATTTCCTGACTTGTTAATTTTAGCCATTCTGACTGGTGTGAGGTGGTATCTCATTGTGGTTTTGATTTGGTATTTCCCTGATGCTGAGTGATGTGGAGCACTTTTTCATGTGTCTGTTGGCCATCTGGATGTCTTCTTTGCAGAAATGTCTGTTCATGTCCTCTGCCCATTTCTTGATTGGATTATTGGGACTTTGGGTGTTGATCTGGTAAGTTCTTTGTGCATTTTGAATAGTAGCCCTTTATCTGTCATTTGCAATATCTTCTCCCATTGTGTCAGTTGTCTTTTGGTTTTATTAACTGTTACCTATGCTTTGCAAAAAAAGCTTTTGATCTTGATGAAGTCCCAAAAGTTCATTTTTGCCTTTGCTTCCCTTGCCTTTGGTGATGTTCCTAGGATGAAGTTCCTGTGGCTGAGGTCGAAGAGGTTGCTGCCTGTGTTCTCCTCAAGGATTTTGATGGATTCCTTTATCACACTGAGGTCCTTCATCCATTGTGAGTCTATTTTTGTGTGCAGTATAAGGAAATGGTCCAGTTTCATTTTTCTGCATGTGGCTGTCCAATTATCCCAACATCATTTATTGAAGAGGCTGTCTTTTTTCCATTGGACATTCTTTCCTGCTTTGTGGAAGATTAGTTGACCATAGAGTTGAGGGTCTATTTCTTGGCTCTCTATTCTGTTCCATTGATCTATGTGTCTGTTTTTGTGCCAGTACCATACTATCTTAATGATGGCAGTTTTGTAATAGAGCTTGATGTCCAGAGTTGTGATGCCACCAATGTTGGCTTTCTTTTTCAATATTCCTTTGGCTATTTGAGGTCATTTCTCGTTCCATATAAATTTTAGGATTATTTCTTCCATTTCTTTGGAAAAAAAAAAAAAAGATGAGATTTTGATAGGGATTGCAATTAAGTGTGTAGATTGTGTTAGGTCGCATAGACATTTTCACAATATTTGTTCTTCCAATCCAGGAGCAGGGAATATTTTTCTATTTCTTTGTGTCTTCCTCAATTTCTTTCATGAGTACTTTCTAGTTTTCTGAGTATCGATTTTTTGCCTCTTTGGCTAGGTTTATTCCTAGGTATCCTTTGGTTTTAGGTGCAATTGTAAATGGAATCGACTCCTTAATTTCCCTTTCTTCATTCTTGTTGGTGTGAAGAAATGCAACTGATTTCTGTGCCTTGATTTTATATCCTAACACCTTATTGAATTCCTGTACAAGTTCTAGCAGATTTGGAGTGGAGTCTTTTGGGTTTTCCACATATAGGATCATATCATCTGCAAAGAGGGATAGTTTGACTTCTTCTTTGTCATTTGGATGCCTTGAATTTCTTTTTGTTTCTGATTGCTAAGGGCTATGTAGTATGTTGAATAGCAGTGTTGATAATGGACATCGCTGCTGGTTTCCTGACCTTAGCGAAAAGCTCTCAGTTGTTCTTCATTGAGAATGATATTTGTGGTGGGTTTTTCATAGATCACTTTGATGATATTGAGATATATACCCTGTAATCCCTACACTTTGAAGAGTTTTGATCAGGAATGCATGTTGTACTTTGTCAAATGCTTTTTTGGCATCTATTGAGGAGTATCATATGGTTCTTGTTCTTTCTTTTATGTGTGTATTGTATCACATTGATTCATTTGCAGATGTTGAACCAACCTTGCAACCCTGGAATAAATCCCACTTGGTTGTGGTGAATACTCCTTTTAATATACTGTTGGATCCTATCATCTAGTATTTTGGGGCAAATTTTTGCATCTGTGTTTATCAAGGATATTGGTCTCTAATTCTCTTTTGAGATCAAGGTAATGCTGGTTTCATAAAATGAGTTTGGAAGTTTTCCTTCTATTTCTATTTTTTGGAACAGTTTCAGGAGAATAGGGATTAAGTCTTCTTTAAATGTTTGGTAGAATCCCTGGGAAGCCTGGGTCACATCTGACCTGGGCTCTTGTTTGTTGGGAGATTTTTGATGACTGCTTCATCTCTTTACTGGTTATTGGTTTGTTCAGGTTTTCTATTTCTTCCTGTTTCAGTTTTGGTAGTTATATGTCCTCTAGGAATGCATCCATTTCTTCCAGATTGTCAGATTTGCTGGCATATAGTTGCTCATAATATGTTCTTATAATTGTTTGTATTTCTTGTTGTTGGTTGCAATCTCTCCTCTTTATCATTTCATGATTTTATTTAGTTTATTTAGTTGGGTCAGTTTCTCTTTTCTTTTTGATAAGTCTGGCCAGGGGTTTATCAATCTTATTAATTATTTCAAAGAACCAGCTCATGGTTTCATTGATCTGATCTGTTGTTGTTGTTGTGTTGTTGTGGTGTTGTTGTTGTGTTGTTGTTGTTTTTCCCGGATTCTATTTCATTGATTTCTGCTCTGATCTTCATTATTTCTCTTCTCCTGCTGGGTTTAGCCTATCTTTGTTGTTGCTTTCTCCAGATCCTTTAGGTGTGAAGTTAGGTTGTGTATTTAGACCTTTCTTATTTTTGAGAAAGTCTTGTATGCTATATATTTTCCTCTCGAGGACGCCTTTGCTGTTTCCATAGATTTTATTGAACCATTGTGTTTTCCATTATCATTTGTTTCCATGATTTTTTTCAATTCATCTTTAATTTCCATCGTTGACCATTCATTCTTTAGAAGGATGCCCTTTTAGTCCCATGTATTTGGGTTTTTTCCCAATTTGCCCTTGTGGTTGAGTTCTAGCTTCAGAGCATTGTGGTCTGACAATTTTGCAGGAAGTGATCCCAATCTTTTGATACAGTTGAGACCTGTTTCATGGCCCAGGATGTGATCTATTTTGCAGAACGTCCATGTGCACTAGAGAAGAATGTGTATCTCCGTTTTGCTTGGGATTGAATGTTCTGCATATATCTGTGATGTCCATCTTGTCCAGTGTCCTTTAAGTCCTTTATTTCCTTCTTGTTTATCTTTTGCTTAGATTATCGGTCATTCAGTGTGTGCAGTGTTAAAGTCCCCTGCTAGTATATATTATTATATTATTGTTCTTGATTTGTTATTACTTGGTTTATTAGTTGGGGTCTCCCTATGTTAGGGGCATAGATATTTAAAATTGTTAGATTCTTCTTGGACAGACACTTTGAGTATGATATAGTTTCTTCCTCATCTTATTATAGACTTTGGCTTATAATCTAATAGATCTGATATAAAGATTGCCACCCCTTCTTCCTTTGATGTCATTCCATTAGCATGTTAAATTGCCCCCTGTGTCTTTTGATTGGGGCATTTAGCCCATTTACATTCAGGGTAACTATAGAAAGATATATAGTTAGTACCACTGTATTGCCTGTAAGGTGACTATTACTGTATATTGTCTCTGTTCCTTTCTGATCTACTACTTTTAGGCGCTCTCTTGGCTTAGAGGACCCCTTTCAATATTTTTGGTAGAACTGGTTTGGTATTTACAAATTATTTTAGTTTTTTGTTTGTCCTGGAAATTTTTATCTCTCCTTCTATTTTCAGTGATAGCCTAGCCCGACATAGTGTTCTTGGCTGCATGATTTTCTCATTTAGTGCTCTAAATATTTATGCCAGTCCTTTCTGGCCTGCCAGGTCTCTCTGGATAAGTCTGCTGCCAGTCTATTATTTTTTCCATTTTATGTTATAGGCTTTTTCTCCTAAAATTAGTTGCATTTCTGTACACAAGGTGGCAGAAAAATAAATTTAGAAAATAATCTCCTATTGCAATCACACTAAAAAGAATAAAATGCTTAGAATGAACTTAAGAAGAAGGTGAAGACTTGTACTCTGAAAACTGTAAGAACACTGATGAAAGAAATTAGAGGCACATATTGGGTGGAGCATTGTGTGTTGTACATAAGCAATAAATCTTGGAACGCTGCATCAAAACTAATGATATATTTTATGGTGACTAACATAAGACAATTTTAAAAAAAGGAAAGAGAGAAATTGAAGGCAATGCAAACAATCAAAGATATTCCATGCTCATGGATAGGAAGAATTAATTGGTTAAAATGCCCATACTACCTATGACAACCTACAGATTGAATATAATCCCTATTGATCCAATAGAATTTTCACATGACTAGGATAATCCTAAAATTTTTATGGAACCTAAAAGATCCTGAGTACCCAAAACAATCTTGAGAAGAAGAGCAAAGATGGAGGCTTCACAATGTCAGATTTTCATGGTATATACTACAAAGTTATGGAACAGTATGGTACTGGCACAAAAAAATCCACACATAGGTCAATGGGACAATTTAGAGATGCCAAAAATAAACCCACAGTTGTATGGCCAATTTATCTACAAGGTAGAAAGTGAGAATATACAATAGAAAAAAAGACAGTCACTCCAATGTATTTGTTTGGAAAACTGAACAGCTACTTGAAAAGAAAAACATGAATCTGGTCCACTTTCTTACACCATACACAATAACAAGCTCAAAATGGGTGAAAGGCCAATTGAGACCTAACATAAAATTCTGAGATAAAAGATAGGGAGTAATCGCTTGGGCACAGACCCTAGCATGTAATGTGTCCTTAGGCAAAGGGAACAAAATAAAAATAAACTATTGGGACTACACCACACTAAAAAGTTTGTTTCACAAATGAAACCTCCAAAAAAATGAAGAAGCAATCCACAGAACAAAAGGGGACATTTTCAAATGACATATCTGATAAAAGGTTAATATC
>NW_025923850.1:0-80983 GCF_902655055.1 Lutra lutra | reverse complement strand
TCCATGGATATCTTGGTATGTGGCAGTGACTCAAGGCCTTGCAGGATTTCCTGCTCTGCAAGTTTGACACCCATCCCAACAGCAAGGTTTCCTGCCATAGGGAAGGAGGAGTACTCTTTTGTGCATCACGCTCCCCATAGGCAGGTTTTGAGATAAGGTCTGGGGACAGATTCCTGAATACCAAGGTTGGGTAGAGGTGACATCCTTGGGCCGTGGCAGGTCCCATCTACTGGATATGCTGCCAGCTATGTGGATGGCTGACAGAAGTCGGGGCTCAGGCTTTGTCAGACTGAGGATTAGTGCACATGGCAGCCTAAGAAATTGGGGTGTGGTCGAGGGCCGTGCAGGCTGATCCTAATGTGGGGTATCTGGGCAGCCCCATATGGCAATTCTTTTTTTCTGATGAGCACGTGGAATCCTGTCTTGTGGCTCTAGAATTCCCAATCTGGAGGTCTTCTGGGCCAGGTGTGTGAGGACGGAAGTTTGAAAACACAAGCTATGGTTAGGTTCAGGGCCGAGGGCATAGCAATTTCAATGTGCAGCGTCTGATTCGAGATCTCCAGCACCTGAGTAAGGGCAAGTGTCAGATGTCCAGTCACGCTGGAGTTTGTATCCATGATGGCCCACTAATGGAGATTTTCCCATGCTAGGTCTTGTGAGCTGCTCCAAACAGCACGGTTTCCTTCTGTGGGAAAGGGGGAGTCCACAGTCCCCCATATGGAAATATTGAAGAGCAGAGCTCTAGGCATGGATGCCTGGAAAGTCCACCTCACTTTACAATTACAGCCTAGGAACATGAGAGGTTCGATCTGGTGGCTCTAGCATGAAGTACCAAGGGAGCTGAGTTGATACGGTGTCTCATGCTCATGTTTCACAACGCTGGTTTGTGTTCAGGAGACCTTGGAATGTGGATGGTGACTCAGGAGCCATGTAGGATTCTCCTATACTGAGGGTTTGACACAGCTCCCAAGAGCAAGGTTGCCTTCTGAGGACAGGAGGTATTCTTTTTTGTGGCTCAGGGAGCACATGTTGGACCATATGTTGGTATTCCAGAAGAGGCGTCTGGGGTCCGATGCCTGAAAACCTAATCTACGGTTCTGATTAGGTCCTAGGGGCATGTCAATGTAAATCTTCTGACTCTAGGTCCAATTACCCGGGTGTCTGCCTGGAAGTAGGTGCTCAGGTTGTGTCACAGTGTGTATTTTTGTCCAGAGTGGCCTAGGAAATTGGGGTGGTCTCAGGGGTCTTGTAGGTTTCTCCTAACCTGGAGGGTTTGGGAAACTGTGACAGACAGAGTTTCCTTCGGGACTGCAGGTACAGTCCTGCAGTGTCACTGCAGGGGCCCATGGTGGAGGGCGTTTGGCCCAGGGCTTTGGGGACAGATGTCTGCAGACACAAACTCGGGTTAGGGTTAGGGGCGAGGTGATAGCATGCCTGATCTGCTCACCCTGAGGGGAGTTCCTCGGGATCTGAAATAAGGGGGAGTGGGAGGCCAGTTGTTCAGGCTTTTGTCTCTGGATTGTGTCTAGGTTGACTGCGGAATGTAAGGGTAGCCTCATGGGGCCATGGAAGATTCTCCCTTTCTGGGGATTATGCCCAGCTCCCAAGAGTTTGGTGTCATTCTGTTGGAAGGGAAGAGTCCTGTTTTCCCTCTCAGGATTCCCCCCAAAATATGTATTCCAGAGATGGTCCCTGGGTCTGGGTGCTTGGAAGCCCCCGGAAGGGATAGGATTTAGGCCTAGGTGCATGGAAGGCCCAGTATCAGGCTCCTGGTCCAGCTCCCTATGAGGCTTGTTGGAAACGTCCTCAGGCTGAGGGTCACAATGCCTGTTTTTGCCCAGGGTGGCCCTCCTGAGTGGGCATGGTATCATGGGCCATGCAGCTGGCTCCCATTCTGAAGGTTGGTCGCCAATCCCAACAGCCAGGTTTCCTGCCATGGGAAAGGAGGAGTACTCTTTTGTGCTTTAGGTTCCCTCATAGCAGAGATTTGAGCTAAGTTCTGGGGACAGATGCGTAATACCCAGGTTGGATAGAGATGACAGCCTCAGACCATGTCAGGTCCCACCTGCCGGATATGGGGCCCGCTATCTGTGTGGCTGACAAGAGGTCGGGTCTCAGGCGGTGTCAGACAGAGCATTAGTGCACTGGGTGGCCTATGATATTGAGGTGCTGTTGAGGGCTGTGCAGGTGGATCTTCATGTGGGCTTTCTGGGCAGACCCATAGGGCACTTCTTTCTGGTGGGCAGGCAGAAGGCTGCATTGTGGCTCCAGAATTCCCAACCTGGAGGGCTTGCAGGCCAGGAGTGTGAGGACAGAATTCTGAAAACAGAAGGTAGGGTTAGGTTCAGGGCCGAGGCCATGGCAGTTCCAATGTGCAGTAATGGGGTCCGTTATCAAAGGAACATCACTGAAACAAAGTGAAAGTTTTGCAAAGCCTTGTTCTGTGCCAAGCATTAGAAGTTAGACTGACCGGCCAGGGACGCCTCCCAAGAGAGCAACCCCATCCCGATCTCACAGGCTGGTTTTATAGAGCATTAACACAGACCTCAAGGTAGGTGGCTTCTGTTGTTAGGGCTTTTACCCCCAGAACTGATACCCAGAACGAATACCAGGAACTAGTGGGGCGTTTATTCTCCAAATGAAGTCCCTGGATGTAAACAACAATATGGCTACTTAGACAATATGGAGTCGCTCTGGCTAAACAGGCCCTAATAGTTAAACAGTCTATAACATTAAATTGGCCCTAACATGCAGCAGCTGATTTGAGATTTCCAGCATCTGGGTAATGGCAAATGCCAACCATTTGCTCATGTTGGAGTTTGTATCCATGATGGCCGATTAATGGACGGGTGGCCTCAAGAGGCCATGGAAGTTTTCCCACGCTGGGCCTTGTGAGCTGCTCCAAACAGCAAGGTTTCCTTCTGAGGGACGGGGGGGGGGAGTCCTTTTTGATGGCTCCAGCACCCCCATATGGAAATATTTGATAGTGGAGTTCTCTGCATGGATTCCTGTAAAACCCTCCTCACGTTACCACTGCAGTCGAGGCACATGGCAGGTTGAATCTGGTGGCTCTGGGGCGAAGTTCCAGGGGGCTGAGTTGACATGGAGTCTCATGCTGATGGATCACAATACTGGTTTGTGTCCTGGTAGACGTTAGAATGTGGTGGTGGCTCAGGGGTCATGCAGGATTCTCCTACCCCGAGCGTTTGACACAGCTTCCAAGAGCAAAGTTTCCTTCTGGGTAAGGGGGTTTGCTGTTTTGTGGTTCAGGGAACACATGTTAGACCATGTGTTGGTATTTGAGAACAGGCCTCTGGGGACAGATGCCTGCAAACCTAAGCTATGTTTCCAATGAGGTCCTAAGGGTATGTCAGGTTCGATCTTCTGTCTCTGGAGCCATTTACCTGGATGTCTGCCTGGAGGTAGGTGCTCAGGTTGCTTAAGAGTGTGCATTTTTGTCCAGAGTGGCCTATGAAATTGGGGTCGGCTCAGGGACCTTGCAGGTTTCTCTTAACCGTAGGGTTTGGACAACGGAGATGGGCAGAGTTTCCTTTGGGAGGCAGCACACAGTCTTGCGGTGTGGCTCTGGAGGCCCCATCATAGAGGGCATGTGGGCCAGGGCTTTGGGGACAGAAGTCTGCAAACACAAACTCGGTTTAGGGTTAGGGCGAAGGTAATGGCAGGCCTGATTTGCAGCCCCTGAGGGGAGCTCCATGGGATTGGAAATTAGGCCGAGTGGGAGGCTGTAGCTCAGGCTTTTGTCTTCGGACTGTGTGTCTAGGATTGCCACGGAATATCGGGGTGGCCTCGTGGGGCCATGGAAGATTCTCCATCTGTGGGGATTATCCCTGGCTCACAATAGATTGGTGTCATTCTTGGAGAAGGGAAGAGTCCTTTTCCGTTTCAGGGCCCTCCCCAAAACAGGGATTCCAGAGACAGAGTCTGGGTCTGGGTGCCGGGAAAACCCCACCAAGGGTTAGGATTTGGTCCTTGAGGTTTGGCACCATGGCCCATTATTTGGGTTCCTAGTCCAGCTAATGATTTGGCTTGCTTGAAAACGGGCTCAGGCTGAGGGTTACAATGTGAGTTTGTGCCCAGCATGGCCCTCATGAGGAGTTGTGGCCACCTGGGACATGCAGGGGCCTCCCACTCAGAGGGTTGGACACCCATCCCAACAGAAAGGTTTCTTGCCTTTGGGAAGGAGGAGTAGTATTCTTTTGTGCATCATGTTCCCCCATAGGCAGGTATTTGAGCTAAGGTCTGCAGAGAGATGCCTGAATACCCAGGTTCGGTAGAGATGACGGCTTTGGGCCATAGGAGGTCCCATCTTCTGGATATGTGGTCAGCTATCTGGGTGGCTGAAAGGATGCTGGGGCTGAGGCTGTGTCTGACAGAGCATTAGTGAACAGGGTATCCTAGGACATTGAGGCGAGCCCCACAGGATCTGAAATTAGGGCGAGAGTGAAATGTAAGCTCCGGCTTTTGCCTCTGGTTTTTGTGTCTAGGATGGCCACGGAATGTAGGGGTGGCCTCATGGGTGCATGGAGGATTCTATCTCTTTGGGATTTTGCTTAACTCAAAAAAGCATGGTGTCATTGTGGGGGAAAGGAGGAATCCTGTTTTCTGATTCAGTGGTGCCCATAAGGAGGGATTCGAGAGCAGGACTCTGTGTGTTGGTGCCTGCAAACCCAACCTTGGGTTAGGATTTGGACCTAGGGTCACGGCAGGCCTCATATGCTGGCTCTAAGTCAACTAACGGAGGGGGCTTAGTTGAAAACATGGCTCAGGCTGGGGGCCACAATGCTGGTTTGTGCCCAGAGCCTCAACAGTGGGTGGGGCCTCAGGAGCCATGAAGGTTTCCCATACTCTGAGGGTTTTAACCCATCCCAATAGCAAGGTTTCTTGCTGCAGGGCAGCCGGACTTCTGTTTTGTGCATTAGGGTCCCCCATATGTAGGATTTGATACCAGGCCTCTGGGGACAGATGCCTATAAACCCATTTTGGGTAGAGATGATGGCCTAGGGCCATGGCAGGTCCTACCTGCTGGATATGTGGCCAACTTTCTGGGTGTCGACGGGAGGTCTGGGCTCAGGCTGTGGAAGACAACACTTTAGTGCACAGGATGGCCTATGAAATTGAGGGCACCTCGGGGTGCCCACAAGGGCCGTGCAGGTTGATCCTCATTTGCGGATTTTGTGCAGTCCAATAGGCCACTTCTGCCTTCTGAAAGGCAGGTAGAGTGCTGTGTTGGGGCTCTAGAATTCCCAATCTGGTGGAAATGTGCAACAGGACTCTGGGGCATGGCAGGCCCATCCTGGGGAGGCTGAGGTGAAATCACAGGCATCTAATACAAGGCCGAGTGTCAGACATCTGCTCAGGCTGGAGTTTTTGTCCATGTGGGCTGCCTAATGTGCCAGTGGCCTTATGAGTCCATGGAATTTTCACAGTCTCGGGCTGGACAGCTCCAAACAGCAAGTTTTCCTTCCTTGACAGGGGGAGTGCTGTTTGATGGCTCAATGCTCCCCCATATGGAAAGATTCAGGAGCAGGCTCTACATATGGATGCCTGAAAAGCCCACCTACGGTTCCCATTGGAGACGAGAGACATGGCAGGTCCTATCTGCTGGCTCTGGAGCAAACTACCCAGGGGGATGAGTTGAAAGGCTTCTCATGTTTAGAGTCACAATGTGGTTTGTGTCCAGGGCGACCTTCAAATGTGGCATTGGCCTCAGGCCATTCAGGATTCTACTACCCTGAGATTTTGACACAGCTCCAAATAGCAAGGTTTCCTTCTGGAGATAGGAGGTTTTGTGTTCTATGTCTTGGGATGCCCCAACTGTTGGTATTCGAGAGAAGGCCTCTGGGGACACATGCCTGACAACCTAAGAAAGGGTACATATTAGAACCTAGGGTCTGTCAGTTTCAATCTTCTCTCTCTGCGGCCATCTATCTGGGTGTCTGATGGGAGGTAGTCCCTCAGGATGTGTCAGATAATTCATTTTGTCCAGAGTGTCCTATGAAATTGGGGTCGCCTCAGGGGTCTTACAGGTTTCTCCTAATTTTGAGGTTTCATGAAGCTCTAAATGGCCCAGCTTCCTTCTGGAGGGTAGGCAGAGTCCTGTGATGTGGCTACAAACCCAGGCTGGAGGGTTTGTGGGGAAGGATTCTGGGGACAGAAGTCTGAAAACACAACCTTGATTTAAGATTAGGGCCGAGGGTATGGCAGACATGATCTGCACACCCTGAGATGAGCCCCTTGGGATCTGAAATTAGGGCGAGTATGAGGTGGAAACTTAGGCTTTTGCCTCTTGTTTTTGTGTCTCCCAAAGCCGAGTAACATAGGGGTGTCCTCATGGGGCCATGGAGATTCTCCCTCTTTGAGGATTTTCACAGCTCCAAAAACCATTGTGTCATTGTGGGGAAAAGGAGGAATCCTGTTTTCTGATTCAGGTGTCCACATTAGGAGGGCATCTAGAACAGGGCTCTGTGTATGGGTGTCTGGAAACTCAACCTGGGGTTAGGATTTGGGCCTAGGGTCACGAAAGCCTCAGATGCTGACTCTAGTTCAAGCTACCATGGGGGCTTAGTTGAAAACATGGCTCAGGCTGAGGGTCACAATGCAGGTTTGTGCCCAGGGTGGCCAACAACCATGGACAGGCCCTGATGGGCCGTGCAAGCTTCTCATACTCAGGGTTTTACACACATCCTGATAGTAAGGTTTCCTGCTGGGAGCAGGAGAACTTCATTTCCTGGATCATGTTTCTCCCTATGCAGTGATTTTAGACTAGCCCTCTGGGGACATGTCTATGAGCCCAGGTTCGGTAGAGATGATGGCCTAGGGGCGGGACAGGTCTGATCTGGTGGATAGATGGCCAGTTACATGGGTGGCTGAGAGGAGATCGGTGCTCAGGCTGTGGCAGACAGAACATTAGTGCACAGGGCGGCCAATGAAATTGAGGTGCCATTGCGGACCGTGCAGGTTGATCCTCATTTGGGTTTTCTATGCCATCCCACAGGCCACTTTTTGCCTTCTGAAAGCTGTATTGGGGCTCCAGAATTCCCAGTGTCGAGGGCTTGTACACCAGGCCTCTGGAGACAAAAGACTGAAAACACAAGCTAGGGTTAGGGTTGGGGCCTAGGGCACTGCAGGACCGATCTGCAGAGGCTGAGGTGAGATCATAGGCATCTGAAATAAGGGTGAGTGTCAGATGGCTGCTCAGGCTGGAATTTGTGTCCATGAGGGCCACCTGATATAAGGGTGGCCTCATGAAGACATGGAGGTTTTCCCAATCTGGGAGTTGGGCACAGCTCCAAACAGCAAGGTTGCCTTCTTCGGGACAGGGGGAGTGCTGTTTGATGGCTCAAGGGTCCCCCTCGATCCGAGATCCTAGATCCGAGATCATGGTCTATGTATGGATGCCTGAAAATCCCACCTAGATTTCCCATTAGTGCCGAGGGACATGACAGGTCCTGTCTGCTGGCTCTGGAGCGATCTACCCAAGGGACTGAGTTGAAAAGGAGTCTGATGCTGAGGGTCACAATGCAGGTTTGTGTCCAGGGAGACCTTCGAATGTGGCGGTAGTCTCAGGCCCCATGCAGGATTCTACTACCCTGAGGTTTTGATAGAGCTCCAAATAGCAATGTTTCCTTCTGGGAATTGGAGGTGTTGTGTTCTGTGGCTCAGGGATCCCCAAATGTTGGTATTCGAGACCAGACCTCTGGGGACAGATGTCTGAAAACCTATGCAAGGGTTCAGATTAGAGCTTAGGGGCATATCAGCGTCAATGTTCTGTCTCTGGGGCCATCTGCATGGGTGTCTGGCAGGAGGTTATTGTTCAGGGTGTGTCAGACTGTGCATTTTTGTCCAGAGCACCCTCCAAAATTGGGGTGGCCTTAGGGTCCTGCAGGTTTCTCCTAAACTTGAGGTTTCTTGAAGCTCTATAGGGCCCAGCTTCCCTCTGGAGTCCAGGCACAGTTCTGTGGTGTGGCTATGGCATACCCAGCCTGGAGGGTTTATGGGGCAGGAGTCTGGGGACAGAAGTATGAAAGCACCAACTGAGGTTAGGATTAGTGCCAAGGGTATGGCAGACTCGATCTGCTGACCCTGCGGTGAGCTCCTAGGGATGTTACATTAGGGCGAGTGTGAAGTGGAGGCTCAGACTTTTGTTTCTGGTTTTGGTGTCTAGAATGGCTGCAGAATGTAGGGGTGGCTTCATGGGGCCATGGGAGATCCTCCCTCTCTTGGGGCTTTGCACAACTCCAAATTGCATGGAGTCATTGTGGAAGAAAGAAGGAATCCTGGTATCTGTTTCAGCGGTCCCCATAAGGAGGGATTCGAGAGCTGGGCTCTGTGTATGGGTGTCTGGAAACCCAAAATTGGGTTAGGATTTGGGCCTAGGGTCACAAAGGCCTAGGGGCATGGCAGGTCCAATCTGGTGGATAGACAGTCAGCTACCTGGGTGGCTGAAAGGAGGTTGTTACTCAGGCTGTGGCAAACAGAACACTAGTGTACAAGGTGGCCTATCATCATTTGGGGTTTTTGTGGAACTCCATAGGCACAAGCAGAGTGCTGCATTCTGTCTCCAGAATTCCCAATCTGTAGGGCTTGTGGGCCAGGAGTGTGAGGACTGAAGTCTGAAAACACCATCTAGGGTTATTTATAGGGTAGATGGCTCAGCAGCCCCAATCTGCAGAGGCTGAGGTGAGATCTCCAGCATCTGAAGCGAGAGTCGGACATTTGCTCAGGCTGGAGTTTGTGTCTATGATGGCCCCTTAATGGATGGGTGGCCTCAAGAGGCCATGGAGGTTTTCCCAAACTGGGGGTTGTTTGTTGTTGCAAACAGCAAGGTTTCCTCCTGCGGGGCAGGTGGAGTCCTGCTTGATGGCTCAAGTGTCCCCTTATGGAAAGATTTGAAAGCAGGACTCTATTTTTGGATGCCTGGAAACCCTACTGCGAATTTCCATTGGCACTTAGGAACAAGACAGGTTGGATCTCCTGGCTCTGGGGCTAGACACCTCCCACCTCCTAATAGTTTCGTGTCATTGTGGGGGATGTTAGTCTCCTTTTTTTTTTTTTTTTTTTCTGTCTCATTGATCCCCTAAGAAGAGGGATTCTAAAACAGGGCTCTGGGTATGGGCGCCTGGAAAACTCCACCTTGGGTTAGGATTTGGGCCTAGGAGAATGGCAAGCCCAATAAGCGGGCACATGTTCTGGCTCCTGAGGGCCTTATTTGAAATGGGGGCTCAGGCTGAGGGTCACAATGTGTGTTTGTGACAAGGAGGGCCTCAAGAGAGGACGTGGCCTCATGGGTCATGCAGGTTTTCTCTCTCTGAGGGTTTTACACCCTTCCCAACATCAAGGTTTCCTGCCATGGGGAAGGAGGAGTTCTGTTTTCTGCATTTGGTTCCTCCATATGCAGGCATCTGAGATAAGGTCTAGGGACAGATGCCTGAATACTAAGGTTGGGTAGAGATGACGGCCTAGGGCCATGGCAAGTATGTTCTGCTGGATATGTGGCCAGCTGTCTGGGTTGCTGATGGGAGGCCTTGGCTCAGTCCGTGTCAGACAGCAGTAGTACACAGGGTGGCCCTATGGTATTGGGGTGTCATTGAGGGCCGTGCAGGTTGATCCTCATTTGGGGTATTTGGGCAACTCCATAGGGCATTTTTTTTCTTCTTCTGGGCAGGCAGAGTGCTGTGTTGTAGCTCGAAAATTAGGATGCAGACTGTTATTTCTATTGGGAGGACTATTCGATTGTCTACTTCTAATTGTCTTAGTTCTCCAGGTTTTAGCTCTTGAGTTGGGGTTATATAGGAGTCAAGGTTTAGGTCTTCATAATCTGTGTACTCATAACTTCAGTATCATTGGTGAACCATAGTTTTTTGCGGTCAAGGAAAGATTATTGATCTCCTTTATTATATAGAGGATTCATTGTGAAGGTAAAGCAATTAAAATTAAAATGAAAGCAGGTAGGATAGTTCATACCATTTCAACTTCTTGAGCGTCTATAGTGCTGATATGTGTTAGTTTAGTAGTTAGTATTAATGAACTGATGTAGAGAACTAGAGAGATGATTAAGAATATGATTATTGAAGGCTGGGGCCGGCCTCAGTGGGGGCATGAAAGTTTCCCTGGCTCCCAGGCTTTATTCTGCAGCAAAAAAAGGCGAGGAATCATGAAATCCTACTCCTGAAGCAAAGGAATGAACACTGCCTGGAAACAAATTGGAATTGAAGTCAAGGAAGGAGAGAAGAAGACCATGTTCTACTTCATGAAGAGTGAGGTAAAAATAGAGTGATTTTCGGAGGAGTCAAGATGGCGGAGAAGTTGCAGGCTGAGACTACTTCGGGTAGCGGGAGATCAGCTAAATAGCTTATCTAAAGATTGCAAACACCTACAAATCCAACGGGAGATTGAAGAGAAGAACAGCAATTCTAGAAACAGAAAATCAACCACTATATGAAAGGCCCCTCCCCAGAAGATCAACGGGAAACCCAGCCAGGACCAAGTTCACCTACCGAGGAGTGCAGTTTCAATACCAAGGAGAGCGGCGGAATTCCACAGGAGAAGAAAGCAAAGCACGGAAAGCATGGCTTTCTCCCCATGACTTTTTAGCCTTGCAGTTAATTTAATTTTTTTTTCTTTTTCAATTTTTTTTCTTTTTCTCTTCTTCTGCTAATTTTTTTTAACTTTTACCGTTTTCTTTTTTAACGTTTTTAAAATAGTTTATCTAATATATATATATATATATATATTATATAATATTTTCCCTCTTTTTATATTTTTCTTTATCGGCTTTCTTTTTTTAAAAGTTTCTTTTTTTTTCTTTTTGAACCCCTTTTTATCCCCTTTCTCCCCCCTCACAATTTGGGATCTCTTCTGATTTGGCTAAAGCATAATTTCCTGGGGTTGTTGCCACCCTTTTAGTATTTTACTTGCTCCTTCATAAACTCTTATCTGGACAAAATGACAAGGCGGAAAAATTCACAACAACAACAAAAAAAAGAACAAGAGGCAGTACCAAAGGCTAGGGACCTAATCAATACAGACATTGGTAATATGTCAGATCTAGAGTTCAGAATGACGATTCTCAAGGTTCTAGCCGGGCTTGAAAAAGGCATGGAAGATATTAAAGAAACCCTCTCGGGAGATATAAAAGCCCTTTCTGGAGAAATAAAAGAACTAAAATCTAACCAAGTTGAAAACAAAAAAGCTATTAATGAGGTGCAATCAAAAATGGAGGCTCTCACTGCTAGGATAAATGAGGCAGAAGAAAGAATTAGCGATATAGAAGACCAAATGACAGAGAATAAAGAAGCTGAGCAAAAGAGGGACAAACAGCTACTGGATCACAAGGGGAGAATTCGAGAGATAAGTGACACCATAAGATGAAACAACATTAGAATAATTGGGATTCCAGAAGAAGAGGAAACAGAGAGGGGAGCAGAAGGTATATTGGAGAGAATTATTGGAGAGAAATTCCCCAATATGGCAAAGGGAACAAGCATCAAAATTCAAGAGGTTCAGAGAACCCCCCTCAAAATCAATAAGAATAGGTCCACACCCCGTCACCTAATAGTAAAATTTACAAGTCTTAGTGACAAAGAAAAGATCCTGAAAGCAGCCCGGGAAAAGAAGTCTGTAACGTACAATGGTAAAAATATTAGATTGGCAGCAGACTTATCCACAGAGACCTGGCAGGCCAGAAAGAGCTGGCATGATATATTCAGAGCACTAAATGAGAAAAACATGCAGCCAAGAATACTATATCCATCTAGGCTATCATTGAAAATAGACGGAGAGATTAAAAGCTTCCAGGACAAACAAAAACTGAAAGAATTTGCAAACACCAAACCAGCTCTACAGGAAATATTGAAAGGGGTCCTCTAAGCAAAGAGAGACCCTCAAAGTAGTAGATCAGAAAGAAACAGAGACAATATACAATAACAGTCACCTTACAGGCAATACAATGGCACTAAATTCATATCTCTCAATACTTACCCTGAATGTTAATGGGCTAAATGCCCCAATCAAAAGACACAGGGTAGCAGAATGGATAAAAAAACAAAACCCATCTATATGTTGCCTACAAGAAACTCATCTTACACCCGAAGACACCTCCAGGTTTAAAGTGGGGGTGGAAAGAATTTACCATGCTAATGGACATCAGAAGAAAGCAGGAGTGGCAATCCTTATATCAGATCAATTAGATTTTAAGCCAAAGACTATAATAAGAGATGAGGAAGGACATATCATACTCAAAGGAACTGTCCAACAAGAAGATCTAACAATTTTAAATATCTATGCCCCTAACGTGGGAGCAGCCAACTATATAAACCAATTAATAACAAAATCAAAGAAACACATCGACAAGAATACAAAAATAGTAGGGGATTTTAACACTCTCCTCACTGAAATGGACAGATCATCCAAGCAAAAGATCAAGGAAATCAAGGCCTTAAATGACACACTGGACCAGATGGACATCACAGATATATTCAGAACATTTCATCCCAAAGCAACAGAATACACATTCTTCTCTAGTGCACATGGAACGTTCTCCAGAATAGATCACATTCTTGGTCCTAAATCAAGTCTCAACCGGTATCAAAAGATTGGGATCATTCCCTGCATGTTTTCAGACCACAATGCTCTGAAGCTAGAACTCAATCACAGGAGGAAATTTGGAAAGAACCCAAACACATGGAGACTAAACAGCATCATTTTAAAGAATAATGGGTCAACCAGGAAATTAAAGGAGAATTGAGGGAGCCTGGGTAGCTCAGTGGGTTAAGCCGCTGCCTTCAGCTCAGGTCATGATCTCAGGGTCCTGGGATCGAGTCCCGCATCGGGCTCTCTGCTCAGCGGGGAGCCTGCTTCTCTCTCTCTCTCTCTGCCTGCCTCTCTGTCTACTTGTGATCTCTCTCTGTCAAATAAACAAATAAAATCTTTTTTAAAAAAAATAAATAAATAAAGGAGAATTGAAAAAATTCGTGGAAACAAATGATAATGAAAACACAACGGTTCAGAATCTGTGGGACACAACAAAGGCAGTCCCGAGAGGAAAATATATAGCGGTACAAGCCTTTCTCAAGAAACAAGAAAGGTCTCAGGTACACAACCTAACCCTACACCTAAAGGAGCTGGAGAAAGAACAAGAAAGAAACCCTAACCCAAGCAGGAGAAGAGAAATAATAAAGATTAGGGCAGAAATCAATGAAATAGAAACCAAAAAAAAAAAAAAAAAAAAAACAAAAAAAAAAAAAAAACAATAGAACAAATCAACGAAACTAGGAGCTGGTTCTTTGAAAGAATTAATAAGATGGATAAACCCCTGGCCAGACTTATCAAAAAGAAAAGAGAAAGGACCCAAATCAATAAAATCATGAATGAAAGAGGAGAGATCACAGCGAACACCAAAGAAATACAGACAATTATAAGAACATATTTTGAGCAACTCTACGCCAACAAATTTGACAATCTGGAAGAAATGGATGCATTCCTAAAGACATATAAACTACCACAACTGAACCAGGAAGAAATGGAAAGCCTGAACAGACCCATAACCAGTAAGGAGATTGAAACAGTCATCAAAAATCTCCAAACAACAAAAGCCAGGGCCAGACGGCTTCAGGGGGAATTCTACCAAACATTAAAGAAGAACTAATTCCTATTCTCCTGAAACTGTTTCAAAAATAGAAATAGAAGGAAAACTTCCAAACTCATTTTATGAAGCCAGCATCACCTTGATCCCAAAACCAGACAAGGATCCAACAAAAAAGAGAACTACAGACCAATATCCTTGATGAACACAGATGCAAAAATTCTCGCCAAAATACTAGCCAATAGAATTCAACAGTACATTAAAAGGATTATTCACCACGACCAATTGGGATTTATTCCAGGGCTGCAAGGTTGGTTCAACATCCGCAAATCAATCAATGTGATATAACACATTAATAAAAGAAAGACCAAGAACCATATGATACTCTCCATAGATGCTGAAATAGCATTTGACAAAGTACAGCATCCCTTCCTGTCAAAACTCTTCAAAGTGTAGGGATAGACGGCACATACCTCAATATTATCAAAGCCATCTATGAAAAAACCACCGCAAATATCATTCTCAATGGAGAAAAACTGAAAGCTTTTCCGCTAAGGTCAGGAACACGGCAGGGATGTCCGTTATCACCACTGCTATTCAACATAGTACTAGAAGTCCTAGCCTCAGCAATCAGACAACAAAAGGAAATTAAAGGCATCCAAATCGGCAAAGAAGAAGTCAAAGTATCACTCTTTGCAGATGATATGATACTCTATGTGGAAAACCCAAAAGACTCCACTCCAAAACTGCTAGAACTTGTACAGGAATTCAGTCAAGTGTCAGGATATAAAATCAATGCACAGAAATCAGTTGCATTTCTCTACACCAACAACAAGAAAGAAGAAACAGAAATTAAAGAGTCCATCCCATTTACAATTGCACCCAAAATCTATAAGATACCTAGGAATAAACCTACCAAAGAGACTAAGAATCTATACTCAGAAAACTATAAAGTACTCATGAAAGAAATTGAGGAAGACACAAAGAAATGGAAAAATGTTCCATGCTCCTGGATTGGAAGAATAAATATTGTGAAAATGTCTATGCTACCTAAAAGCAATCTACACATTTAATGCAATTCCTATCAAAGTACCATCCCTTTTTTCAAAGAAATGGAACAAATAATCCTAAAATTTAGTATGGAACCAGAAAAGACCTCGAATAGCCAAGGGATATTGAAAAAGAAAGCCAAAGTTGGTGGCATCACAATTCCGGACTTCAAGCTCTATTACAAAGCTGTCATCATCAAGACAGCATGGTACTGGCACAAAAACAGACACATAGATCAATGGAACAGAATAGAGAGCCCAGAAATGGACCCTCAACTCTATGGTCAACTCATCTTCGACAAAGCAGGAAAGAATGTCCAATGGAACAAAGACAGCCTCTTCAATAAATGGTGTTGGGAAAATTGGACAGCCACATGCAGAAAAATGAAATTGGATCATTTCCTTACACCGCACACGAAAATAGACTCAAAATGGATGAAGGACCTCAATGTGAGAAAGGAATCCATCAAAATCCTCGAGGAGAACACAGGCAGCAACCTCTTCGACGTCAGCCGCAGCAACATCTTCCTAGGAACATCACCAAACGCAAGGGAAGCAAGGGCAAAAGAACTTTTGGGATTTTATCAAGATCAAAAGCTTTTGCACAGCAAAGGAAATAGTGAACAAAACCAAAAGACAACTGACAGAATAGGAGAAGATATTTGCAAATGACATATCAGATAAAGGGCTAGTGTCCAAAATCTATAAAGAACTTAGCAAACTCAACACCCAAAGAACAAATAATCCAATCAAGAAATGGGCAGAGGACATGAACAGACATTTCTGCAAAGAAGACATCCAGATGGCCAACAGATACATGAAAAAGTGCTCCATATCACTCGGCATCAGGGAAATACAAATCAAAACCACCATGAGATATCACCTCACACCAGTCAGAATGGCTAAAATTAACAAGTCAGGAAATGACAGATGCTGGCGAGGATGTGGAGAAAGGGGAACCCTCCTACACTGTTGGTGGGAATGCAAGCTGGTGCAACCACTCTGGAAAACAGCATGGAGGTTCCTCAAAATGTTGAAAATAGAACTACCCTATGACCCTGCAATTGCACTGCTGGGTATTTACCCTAAAGATACAAACGTAGTGATCCGAAGGGGCACGTGCACCCGAATGTTTATAGCAGCAATGTCTACAATAGCCAAACTATGGAAAGAACCTAGATGTCCATCTACAGATGAATGGATAAAGAAGATGAGGTATATATACACAATGGAATACTATGCAGCCATCAAAAGAAATGAAATCTTGCCATTTGTGACGACGTGGATGGAACTAGAGGGTATCATGCTTAGCGAAATAAGTCAATCGGAGAAAGACAACTATCATATGAACTCCCTCATATGAGGGAGAGGAGATGCAACATGTGGGGTTGAGGGGGTAGGAGAAGATTAAATGAAACAAGATGGGATTGGGAGGGAGACAAAGCATAAGTGACTCTTAATCTCACAAAACAAACTGAGGGTTGATGGGGGGAGGGGGTTGGGAGAGGGGGGTGTGGTTATGGATATTGGGGAGGGTATGTGCTATGGTGAGTGCTGTGAAGTGTGTAAACCTGGCGATTCGCAGACCTGTACCCCTGGGGATAAAAATATATTTTTATAAAGCTGTAAAAAAAAAAAAGAAAAGAAAAGAAAAAAGAAAGGATGAATCCCCAAGTTTTGTAGCAACATGGACGGGACTGGAAGCGATTATGCTGATTGAAATAAGTCAAGCAGAGAGAGTCAATTATCATATGGTTTCACTTATTTGTGGAGCATAACAAATAACATGGAGGACAAGGGGACATGGAGAGGAGAAGGGAGTTGAGGGAAATTGGAAGGGGAGGTGAACCCTGAGAGACTACAGACTCTGAAAAACGATCTGAGAATTTTGAAGGGGTGGGGGGTAGGAGGTTGGGGGCACCAGGTGGTGGGTATTGTAGAGGGCACGGATTGCATGGAGCACTGGGTGTGGTGCAAAAATAATGAATACTGTTATGCTGAAAAAATAAAAAAATTAAAAAAAAAGAATATGATTATTGATGTATGGTCATGGACATGTAATAGTTCTTCTATAATAGGGGAGGTTGCATCTTGAAGGCCTATTTGGAAAGGGTATGCCATAGAGGTATAAAGGACTTCCACCTATAATTTGACTTTGACAAAGTCATGTAATTTTCACTAATATCTCTTTATCAAGAAAGAGATACTGGTTATGATAATGGCTTGAAACCAATTCTAGGGGCTTTGATTCCTTCCTTTCTTATTTTGATAGCACATAGGTTGGTTCTTCGAAGGTGTGATATGGGGGAGGGCATCCATGTAGTCACTCAATGTTTGTTGAGGTGTGTTCTACCGTTAGTACTTCTCGTTTGGATGCGAAGGCTTCTCAGATTATGAAGATTATCAGTATTACTGCTGTTAGTGAAATGAATGAACCTATGGAGGATACTGTATTTCATGTAGTGTAGGCATCTGGGTAATCGGAATAGCGTCGAGGCATACCCGATAGGCCTAAGAAGTGTTGAGGGAAGAATGTCATGTTTACTCCGACGAATATAATTGTAAAGTGGATTTTTGCTCAGGTATCATTTAGTGTATAACCCGTGAATAGTGGAAATCAGTGGACAAATCCACCTATAATTGCAAATACTGCCCCTATTGAAAGAACGTAATGGAAATGTGCTACCACGTAGTACGTGTCGTGAAGGACAATGTCTAGTGACGAATTTGACAATACGATGCCCGTTAGACCGCCGACTGTAAATAGAAAAATGAACCCCAGGGCCCATAGCATAGCTGGCGATCATTTAATATTACCTCCGTGCAGAGTAGCCAGTCAACTAAACACTTTAACCCCCGTGGGAATAGCAATGATTATAGTGGCTGATGTAAAATATGCCCGAGTATCGACATCCATGCCTACAGTAAATATATGGTGGGCTCATACAATAAAGCCTAGGAAACCGATAGATATTATCGCCCACACTATTCCCATATAGCCAAATGGTTCTTTTTTTCCTGAATAGTACGTTACGACGTGTGAGATAATTCCGAACCCAGGTAAAATTAGGATATATACCTCTGGATGTCCGAAGAACCAGAATAGATGTTGGTATAGGACGGGGTCTCCTCCTCCGGCCGGGTCAAAGAAAGTGGTATTCAGGTTTCGGTCTGTGAGTAGCATGGTAATACCGGCTGCTAGGACTGGTAGAGATAGGAGCAGGAGTACGGCTGTAATTAGGACGGATCATACGAACAATGGGGTCTGGTATTGTGATATTGCGGGGGGTTTTATGTTGATAATGGTAGTAATAAAGTTAATGGCTCCCAGAATGGATGATACACCTGCTAAGTGCAGGGAAAAGATTGTCAGGTCTACTGATGCTCCTGCATGCGCTAGGTTACCTGCCAGAGGAGGATACACAGTTCATCCTGTCCCTGCACCCGCTTCTACCATAGATGAGGTCAGAAGGAGAAGGAAGGATGGAGGCAGGAGTCAAAAGCTCATATTATTTATTCGTGGGAATGCTATATCAGGCGCGCCAATTATTAAGGGCACCAGTCAGTTTCCAAACCCTCCGATTATAATTGGTATTACCATAAAGAAAATTATTACAAATGCATGGGCGGTGACAATAACATTGTAAATTTGGTCATCTCCTAGCAGGGCGCCGGGTTGGCCTAATTCTGCACGGATTAGTAGGCTGAGGGCGGTGCCTACCATTCCGGCTCATGCACCGAATAGAAGGTAAAGGGTGCCAATATCTTTATGGTTCGTGGAGAATAATCATCGGTCTATGAACATGGGTAAAATGGCTGACAAGAGCATTAGACTGTAAATCTAAGAATAGGGGTTTAAGCCCCCTTTTTGCCAAGCCCTGTGGTGAAATATCACATTGAATTGCAAATTCAAAGAAGCAGCTTCAACCCTGCCGGGGCTTCTCCCGCCTTTTTTTTCTTCGCGGCGGGAGAAGTAGATTGAAGCCAGTTGACTAGGGTATTTAGCTGTTAACTAAAATTTCGTGGGATGATAGCCCACCAATCTAGGAAGGGCTTAGCTTAATTAAAGTGATTGATTTGCGTTCAATAGATGTGAGGTATGTTCTTGCAGTCCTTAGAGTAGGGTCAGGAGTTAAGTGGGTAGCACTTACTTAGGGCTTTGAAGGCCCTCGGTCTATTTTAACCTAAACTTCTAGAATAGTGTTGTTATTATTGGGGTTAGTGGGAGTAGTATGGTTGAGGTTACAATTAGAGGGGATAGGAGGATGATATTTTTTGTGTTCTCGAACTGTCATTTTATTTTTATGGTGTTTGTTGAGGGGAATATGGTTAGTGCTGTTGCGTATGTTAGTCGTATGTAGAAGTATAGGTTTAGTAGGGCCGTTATTACTATGAATATTGCTGCGATGATTATATCGTTTTTTGTAAGTTCGTGGATGATTATTCATTTAGGGATAAATCCTGAGAGGGGAGGGAGGCCTCCCAGGGAGAGTATAATTATTAGGACTAAGGAGGTTGTTAATGGGAGTTTATTTCATATGTGGGATAATGATAGTGTAGTTGTGGATGAATTTAGGGTGAATAATATGAATGCTCCTAGTGTTATTATAGTATAAATTGTAAGGTTTAGTAATATAAGAGTGGGGTTGTATGTTGTTACAGCGATTATTCATCCTATGTGGGCAATTGATGAATAGGCTAAGATTTTTCGTAGTTGAGTTTGGTTGAGGCCTCCTCAGCCCCCGGCTAGGACGGATATGGCCGCTATAATTATTAGTAGGTTTGGGTTAATGGAGGGCGAGATTTGATATAGAATGGAGAGGGGGGCGATTTTTTGCCAGGTAAGTAAGATTATTCCTGAAGATAGTGGGATTCCTTGGGTCACTTCGGGTACTCAGAAGTGGAAAGGTGAGAGTCCCAGTTTCATTGCTAGGGCCATTGTTATTGTGTTCGACGTGATTGGGTTGGGGGTGTTCAGTACTGTTCATTGGCCTGTTAGCAGTAGGTTAATGATGATTCCTAATATGAGGAGCATGGATGCGGTGGCTTGGGTAAGGAAGTATTTTGTTGATGCTTCCATGGCTCGTGGGTTAAATTTTTTTATTAAAATGGGGATGATGGCCAGTATATTTATTTCAAATCCGATTCAGACTATCAGTCAGTGGGAGCTTATTAGTACTACGATAGTTCCTGAGATAATGGTGGTTATAATGGTGGTGAGGACGAGGGGTTTGATTAGTACGGGAAGGGGATAAACCAACATTTTCGGGGTATGGGCCCGATAGCTTATTTAGTTGACCTTACTGTAGAATTTGATGCAAGTTGGGTAGCACAAAGATTTTTGAGTTCTTAGGACAAGGTTCAATTCCTATAATTCTAGAAATAAGAGGGCCCGAACCTCTATAATCAAAGTAACTCTTTTGTCAGACATATTTCTTATGTTTGGGGAGGAATACTTGCTGTTATAATGGGTAAGGCTACATGTCATATGCATAGGGCTAGTGTCAAGGGGAGAAAGTTTTTTCATAATAAATGTATGAGTTGATCATAACAGAATCGTGAATAGGATGCTCAAATTCATAAGAAAGAAGTTGTTATTAGAAGTGTTTTTATGGTAAAATTGATGGAGAATAGTTCCGGTAAGTATGGGGTGTGGAATGCACCAAAAAACAGGATAGTTGTAAAGATATTCATTTTAATAATGTTGGCATATTCAGCTAGCAAAAATAGGGTGGAAATAATAGGGTGGAAAAAATAGGGAAAATGGTCCAGCTGCCTATTTGACGTTGAATCTGGAAACTAATTCTGATTTTCCTTCTGTTAAGTTAAATGGGGTTTGGTTGGTTTCTTGAGATAAATCATATTATAGCTAGGGGTCCTGTGGGGAGGATTAGTCATAGGTGTTCTTGTGTAGTAATAAGTGTGGATAGGGTAAAAGAGCCATTTATTAGTAGTAATGATAGGAGGATAATGGCTAGTATGACTTCGTAGGAAATTGTTTGGGCTACAGATCGAAGGGCCCCAATTAGGGCATATTTTGAGTTTTAGGCTCATCTGGACCATAAAATAGAGTCAACAGCTAGTCTTGATATTGCTAGTATCAATAGGATTCCTAGGTTTATATTGATGAGAGGGTAAGGTATTGGTAACGGGATTCATATGGTTAGGGCTAGTGTTAGGGCTAGGATTGGGGCTATTACAAATATAGTGATAGGTGATGTTAGGGGTCGTAAAGGTTCTTTAGAGAATAGTTTTATGGCATCTGTAATTGGTTGCAAGAGGCCATAGGGTCCTATGATGTTTGGGCCTTTATGGAGTTGTATATACCCTAGGATTTTTTCCCCCTAATGTTAGAAAGGCTACAGAAAGCAGGATAGGTACAATTAGTGAAATGATATTAATTATAAACATAATGTTAGGAAGAAGAATTTGAACCTCTGAAAATAAAAGTTCAAGTTTTCTGCAATTACTGGGCTCTGCCACCCTAACAAGCCCTATCTCTAGGGCTATGAAATGAAGGTGGACTATTAAGATTAAGATTATATCCTCTATTAGTCCTAAGGCATTCTGATAAAATAAGTCTTACTTATCTTGTCCTTTTGTACTGGGAGAAGTTGTTGTAATAGATAGAAACCGACCTGGATTGCTCTGGTCAGAACTCAGATAACGTAGGACTTTAATAGTTAAACAAACAAAACTTTAGTAGCTGTTGTACCATTGTTATGTCCTGATTCAACATCGAGGTCGTAAACTCTATGGTTGATACAGACTCTCAAATAGGATTGTGCTGTTATCCCTAGGGTAACTTGTTCCATTGATCAAATTTCTTGGATCAATAACTGATACTATATTTCGACTGATTTGTCTATATTTGTATCAGTTGGAGGTTATTTTATTCTCCGAGGTCACCCCAACCTAAATTGTTAATCCATTAATAAGATGGTGTTATGCCTAATTTGTGATTACATAGACTTATTATGGACTAGTTAATTGAAACTCCATAGGGTCTTCTCCTCTTATTAGTGTATTCCCGCCTCTTCACGGGAAGGTCAATTTCACTGATTGGAAGTAAGAGACAGTTAAATCCTCGTGTGCCATTCATTACAAGTCCTTACTTAAAGAACAAATGATTATGCTACCTTTGCATGGTCAGGATACCGGGGCCGTTTAACTAGTGTCACTGGGCAGGCAGTGCCTCCAATACTGGGCATGCTGGAGGTGATGTTTTTGGTAAACAGGCGGGGTTTGTGTTTGATGAGTTCCTTTTACTTCTTTTAATCTTCCCTTGTGGCATACCTGTGTTAGGCTAACAATTGATTTGGTAAGTGTTTTATTAGTAGTTTATTTTTATCATGTTGTTAATTATCAGTGGATATTCATTGACTGATATATGTTTATGCAAGGAGAAATGTTTCTTGTTACTCATACTAGCATTATTGCTTCTATTATTAAATAGATTAGCCCAGTAGAACGTTAGAAGTTGGTTTAAGATTTTTGGAATTAAGGGGGCTGGGTTGTTGAGCTTGAACACTTTCTTAATTGGTGGCTGCTCTTAGGCCTCCTATGGTTTTGTTTAACTTTACTGTCTAAGTAAGGTTGCATCCTTATACAAAAAGCTGTACCCTTTTAGATTATATTTTAATTTTACATTATAATTTTGGGATTCGTGGGGGTAAATTTAAAGTTGAACTGAGATTCTATTCTGGGCAACCAGCTATCACCAGGCTCATTAGGCTTTTCACCTCTACCTATAAATCTTCTCACTATTCTGCAACATAGGTGAGTTTATCTTTGTGGTTTGTTCATAGGTAGCTCGTCTGGTTTGGGGAGAGTTAGCTTAATATCTCTTTGCTAAATTATTCTAGCTATCTCATTATGCAAAATGTATAAGGAGAGATCTTTGCTGTTTATTACTTTAAACTTTCTTTCATCATTCCCTTACTTGGTACTTTCTCTATAGCTCCAAGTAGAATTTCTATCCCCTATACTATAATGATGTAATTGAATGTTTGGATTACAGGCTTATTGTAGTCGTTCAGTTAGTGTTTGGTTGGGCTAGTTTTGGTTCAATGTGTTCATTGGTGTATGACATCTTCTGGGTATAAGCCAGATGCTTTAATTAAGCTACACTTTGATTTATCCAAGCACACTTTCCAGTATGCTTACCTTGTTATGACTTATCACCTCTTGAGTTGGTTTAGTCTGTATTATGTAGTGTTTGGGTGTATTGCTTGAGAAGGGTGATGGGTGGTATGTGCATGCTTCATGGCCCTATTCAATTAAGCTCTCTATTCTTAATTTACTACTAAATACACCTTTAGTTTTTAGTTTTCATAAAAACTTTGGTGAGCATATTCTTGATTAGAAAATGTAGCCCATTTCTTCCCATTTCATGGGTTACACCTTGACCTAACTTTTTTATGTATAATTACGCTTACTTTTCTTCCTTTGAGAGTTTGCTGAAGATGATGGTATATAGATCGACTTAGCTAGAGGTGGTGAGGTTTATCGGGGTTTATCAATTATAGAACACGCTCCTCTAGAGGCTCCTCAAAGGTAAATTGAGTTTTAAGCTGTTGCTTAATTTGTTGTACAAATTATTTATGTTTAGGGCTGAGCATAGTGGGGTATCTAATCGCAGTTTGGATCTCAGCTATTGTGTGGTCAGAAATAATAAAGTCATTTTCGTGGTATATTTTATGTTAACAGTAGCTTTTTATGGCTTATTTAAATTTTAACTTTAGTATGATGTAGTACTTAACATGTTTTACACTGTGGGCCTGTTAATTTGGGTTAATCATATGACCGCGCGATGGCTGGCACGAAATTTACCAACTCTTAATATTAACATGACTTAGTCAAACAGTCGTTCACTGCATATCGCGTGGGGGTGTGTTTGAACAAGGTGATATGAGCTACTTATTTAGTGTGCTTGATAACAGGTCCTTTTTATCAGTTTAGGGATTTAGAGGGCATTTTCACTGGGATGTGGAGACTTGCATGTGTAATTGTGCTAATAATCAATAGGAAGGCTAGGACCAAACCTTTATGTTTATGGAGTCTTATGACTCTTCTACGCCTTTTCAGTGCTTTGCTTTATTTAATTAACTACATTAACAGGTGTAGGAATAGATTATTTAATGTTAAGGTGTTTAGGCACGGTAATTTAATTATTAGTATTAAATGTAAGCTGATAGGGGGTATTAGAGGTGGGGCATTACATCTATAGATAGCTTTCTTGAATAGAGTATTCTGGGTAAATTAGTGATAGAGATAAATGTATGGAGTATCAGTATAAGTGGCTTCTTATATATGTTGCATGTGCTTAGTTCTGTTTTTGGGGTTTGGCAGGACAATTTTAAGTGTTTGTATACTTTTGAAGTTACAGGGGGTAAAGAGGGTTTGATTTAGCTAGTTTCTATCTGTTGAATATGAGTACATGTGTACGTGTGTACGTGTGTACGTGTATACATGTGTATGTCCTGTAACCATTGACTGAATTGCACCTTATGGTTGTGCATTGCAGATAAATGATGATGATTAAGCCCAGCTACAAGTTATTTGAATACAACAAAGCCTTTACAGCCATAGCTGAGTGATACCAGTACCCCCCAAAAAAATTAAAAAAAAAAAAACAAAACAAATGCATGACACCAGTTATGTGTGATCATGGGCTGATTAGTCATTAGTCCATTGAGATGTCCCATTTGAAGCGTTACTAGGATTGATTTGAAGACTATCATGGCCCTGAAGTAAGAACAAGAGGCCACTATAGTTTCACTGCAGAATGTAGGCACACATCGCACAAGGATTGATGGTTTCTCGAGGCCTGGTGATTAAGCTCATCCTCTAGGTGAGATGCACGTATGTAAAATCAATCATAGTATGTACATGCTTATATGCATGGGGCAAGACATTAATGCACAATATACATAGGGGTGGGGAAAACACATACTGGGGAAACACAGTAGATGTTTTTAAATATATGAATTGAAATAATGGGATGAGGAAATGGGGGAATATTTTAGTTAGGATGTCAGCTTTGGGTGCTGATGGTGGGGCTATTACTTCTTCCATGAGTCTTAGGGAGATGGGGTTCTCAATTTTTGGTTTACAAGACCAAAGTAATTAATATACTACAAACACTCTTCATTTTATTAAGTTCTTCTCGATAATGCTGATAGTTGATATTAGAATTAGGAGGATTGTGATGTAAAGGATTGAGGCGAATTTACCAATGGTGAGGAAGGGGTGTTCTATTGGTTGACCACCAATTCATGTTAAGGTAAAAAGATCAGCTACTTGTAATCAAAATAGGCATTGGTTTAGTGGTTGGAATATCATACCTCATTGTTTTGAAGTATGTGATAGTGGAATAATGGCTAGGACTAGAATGGAGAAGACCAGGATTATTACTACTCCTAGTTTATTAGGAATGGATTGTAGGATTGCGTATGCGAATAGGAAATATCATTTGGGTTTGATATGGGGTGGTGTGTTAAGTGGGTTGGCAGGAATGTAGTTGTCAGGGTTCCCTAGTAGGTCGGGTGAGAATAGTACAAGTATTACGAGTACTGGATTAGGAATAGGGCACCTAGGATGTCTTTAATTGTTTAGTATGGGTGGAATGGAACTTTGTCTGAATCAGATGGGATTCCAGAAGGATTGTTGGATCCTGTTTCATGAAGAAGTAGTAGTAGAATTGCCGCTAGTGCCGAGATGTTGAATGGTAAGATAAAGTGGAAGGCAAAGAATCATGTTAAGTTGAC
Organism: Lutra lutra; assembly: GCF_902655055.1. Classification (NCBI taxonomy): domain Eukaryota; kingdom Metazoa; phylum Chordata; class Mammalia; order Carnivora; family Mustelidae; genus Lutra; species Lutra lutra. Next base: position 55,562 of record NW_025923850.1, on the reverse strand, counting down.
TTTCTTTACTGAAAAATCTCCTCAGATTCACTCTACGAGGTTGGTTCCAATGTATGGGAAGGCTGATAGTAAGTTGGTAATTATGGTTGCACCTCAAAAGGACATTTGTCCTCATGGTAAAACGTAACCTATGAATGCTGTTGCTAAAACTGCAAATAGTAGGATAATGCTGATGTTTCATGTTTCGGGGAATATATAAGATCCTTAGTATAGACCTCATCCTACATCTAGGAATAGGCAGATGAAGAACATGGAGGCTCCATTGGCATGTATATATTGGATGATTCAGCCATAATTGGCATCTTGACAGATGTGTGTAACTGATGAGAAGGCTGTGGTTGTATCTGATGTGTAGTGTATAGCTAAGAATAAACCTGTAAGGATTTGAAGAATTAGTTAAATTCCAAGACCGGAGCCAAAATTTCATCATACCGAGATGTTTGATGGTGCAGTAGGTTGATAAATGAGTTGTTGATAATTTTAGTTAGTGGGTGGGTCTTATGAATGTTGGTCATTAGTGATCTTATAGTTGAAATACAACACAGATTTTTTTTGGCACCTGTCATGGTTAGATTCCATGTAGGAATAATGATGCCATATAATGTATTCATTTTAGATATTATTTTTGTAATTAGTGGGAGGACAGAAGTCTGAAAACAAAAGCTCGTGTACTTTTTAGGGCCTAGGGCACAGCAGGCCCAAAATGCAGAGGCTGAGGTGAGAATCCCGTCATCTGAAGTAAGGGCAAGGGTAAGACGTTCTCTCAGGCTCAAGTGTGTGTCTTTTATGGCTGCCTAATGCAGCGGTGGTGTCATGATGCCATGGAGGTTTTCCCAATCTAGGGGTTGTGCGCAGCTCCAAACATCAAGGTTTCCTTCTGCAGGACAAGAGGCATCTGCTTGATAGCTCATAGGTCCCCAATATAGAAGATTCAAGAGCAGGGCTCTATGTATGGATGCCTGGGAACCCCACCTAGAGTTACCTTTGGATCCTATGGACATGGGAGGTTCAATCTGCTGGCTCTGTCATGAGCTACAGAGGGGGCTGAGTGGAAATGGAGTCTCATACTGATGTGTCACCATCTGGTTTTGTGTCTGGGGAGACCTTGGAATGTGGCAGCGGTTCAGGGGCCATGCAGGATTCTATTGCCTTGTGGCTTAGACACAGCTCCAAATAGCAAGGTTTCCTTCTGGGACTGGAGGTTTTCTGTTTTGGACCTCATGGACCCCCCATATGTTGGTATTTGATAACAGGGCTTTGGGGACAGATGCCTGAAAACCGCAGCTAGTGATCAGATTAGGGCATTGGGGCATGTCAGGTTCAATCTTCTGTCTATGGGGCCATCTACCTGGGTGTCTGACTGCAGGTCCATGCACAGGGTGTGTCAGACTGCTCATTTTTATCCAGGGCGGTCTATGAAACTGGGTGGCTTGGGGGCCTTGCAGGATTCTCTTAATCTGGAGGGTTTTGGCAACTTTAAAGGACACAGTTTCCTGAGGGAGTGCAGGCACAGTCGTATGGTGTGGATCCAGATGCTCCAGCCTATAGGGTGTGTGGGTCAGAGCTCTGGGGACAGAAGTCTGAAAAGACAAAATGGGTTACTGTTAGGGCTGAGGGTATGGCATTCCTGATATGCAGACCCCAAGGGAGCTCCTCGGGATCTGAAATTAGGGCATTTGGGAGGCGGTAGCTCAGGCTTTTGCCTCTGGATTTTGTGTCTAGGATGGCCATGGAATGTAGGAGTGGCTTCATCGGGCATGGCTGCCAATAGTTTGGTGTCATTGTGGGGGAAGGGAATCCTGTTTCTGTCCCTGGGGCCCCAAAAAAGAGGGATTCTAGATCAGCTCTTTGTGAGCAGGTGCCTGTAAATCCCTTCCTTGGGTTCATATTTGGGCCTATGGGCATGGCAAGCCCAATTCGAGGGCTCATGGTCCAGGAACCGAGGGGCCTTATTTGAAAAGGCGGGTCAGGTTGAGGGTCACAATGCGTGTTTGTGACCAAAGCGACCCTCAATTGTGGATGTGGCCTCATGCACCCTGTAGGTTTCACCAATTCGGAGGGTTTGACACCCATCTCAACAGTAAGGTTTCCAGCCATTGGGAAGGAGGAGTTCTGTTTTGTGCATCAGTTTCCCCCATATGCAGGGATTTCATATCACGTCTGGGGATAGATGCCTGTAAACATCAGCTAGAGTTCAGATTATGGCATAGGGGTATGTCAGATTCAATATTCTGTCTCTGGGGCCATCTACGTGCATGTCTGAATGGAGGTCATTGCTCAGGGTTTGTCAGACTGCACATTTTTGTCCACAGTGGCCTCTTAAATTGGGGTGGCCTCGCGGGCTTTGCAGGTTTCTCCTAATCTGGAGTGTTTTGGCAATTTTAAAGGGCACAGTTTCCATCAGGAGGGCAGGCACAGTCTTGTGGTGTGACTCTGGAGGCTAGAGCCTGGAGGATGTGTGAGACAGGGCTCTGGGGACAGAAATCTAAAAATACAAACTCAGGTTATATTTAGGGCCAAGGGTTTGGCATGCCTGATCTACAGACCCTGAGAGGAGCTCCTCCGGATCTGAAATTAGGGTGGCTGTGAGGCAGTAGCTCAGGCTTTTGTCTATGGATTGTGAGTTTAAGTTGGCCCCAGAATGCATGGGGGCCTCATGGGGCCATGGAAGATTTTCCCTCTCTGGGGATTTTGCCCAGGTCCCAGTAGTTTGGTGTTATACTGGGGGAAGGGAGGAGTCATGGTTTCTGTCCCAGGGGTCCCCCAAAAAAAGGAATTCCAGAGCAGGGCTCCGGGTACGGGCACCTGCAAAACCCCACCTTGGGTTTGGATTTGTGCCTAGGGGCATGGCAAGCCTGATATGCGTGCTCCTGGTCCAGCTACCAAGGACTGAAAAGGGCTAAGGCTGAGGGTCAAAATGCGTGTTTGTGCCCAGGGCAGCCCTCAAGAGTGGGCGTGGCCTCATAAGCCCTGCAGGTTTCTCCAACTCTGAGGTTTTGACACCCTTCCAAACAACAAATTTTCCTGCCATGCAGAAGGAAGAGTTCTGTTTTGTGCATCAGGTTCCCGCATATGCTGGAATTTGAGATAAGGTCTGGGGACAAATGCCAGAAAACCAAGGTTGGGTAGAAATGTGGGCCCAGGGCCATGGCTGGATATGCAGCTAGCTCCCTGTGTGGCTGACAGGAGGTCTAGTCTCAGGCTGTGTCAGACAGCATTAGTGCACAAGATGGCCTATGAAATTGGGGTGCTGTCAAGGGCTGTGCAGGTTTATCCTCATTTGGTGCTTTTGGGAAGCCACGTAGGACAGTTTGTTTTTCTGGTGGGCAGGCAAAGTGCTGCGTGGTGGCTCCAGAATTCCAAATCTGGAGGGCTTGTGTGCCAGGAGTGTAAGGAAGTCTGAAAACACAAGCTCAGTTTAGGTTTAGGCCCTGGGGCAAGACAAGCCAAATCTGCAGAGGCTAAATTGAGATCTTTAGCATCTGAAGTAAGGGCAAGTGTCAGAAGTTCACTCAGGCTGGACTTTGTGTCCATGATGGCCGCCTAATAGAGGTGGGGCCTCATGAGGTCATGGAGGTTTTCCCACTCTAGGGGTTGTGAGCTGCTGGAAACAGCAGGGTTTCCTTCTGTGGGACATAGAGAGTCCTGTTTAATGGCTTGAGGGACCCCATACAGAAACATTCGAGAGCAGGGCTGTACATATGGATGCCTAGAAAAACGACCTGGCATTCCCATCATCACCTAGAAACATGGCAGGTTCGATCTGCTGACCCTGTGGAGTCCTACTCAGTGTGCTGAGTTGAAATGGAGTCTCATGCTGATGGGTCACAATGCGGGTTTGTGTCCAGGGAGACCTTGGAATTTTGTGGTGGCTTAAGGGCTATGCAGGATTCCCCTACCCTGAGGGCTTACACAGCTCCAAATAGCAAGGTTCCCTTTTGGGGACAGAAGGTGTTCTGTTGTGTCCCTCAGGGACCCTTGTATGTTGGATTCAAGACCAGACCTCTGGGGACAGATGCCTGAAAACCTATGATCAGGTTCAGATTAGGACCTAAGGGCATGTCAGATTATGTCATCTGTCTCTGGGGCCATCTACCTGGGTGTCTGAGTTGAGGTAGATGCACAGGGTGTGTCAGACTGCATTTTTGCCCAGAGCAGCCTACGAAATCTGGGTGGCCTCAGGGGCCTTGCAGTTTTCTCCCAATTTGAAGGGTTTGGCAACTGTAAAGGACAGAGTTTCATATTGGAGGAATGGACAGTCCTGCAGTTTAGCTCCAGAAGACCCAGCCTTTGAGGGTGTGTGATCCAGGGCTCTGGGAACAGAAGTCTGAAAGCACAAACTCGGGTTGGGATTAGGGTTGAGAGCATGGCAAGCCCAACGTGAAGCCCCTGAGGGGAGCTCCTCATTAAATCAGGGTGATTGTGAGGTGGTACCGCTGGCTTTTTTTCTCTGTCTTTTCTGTCTAGAATGCCCGTGGAATGTAGGTTTGGCCTCATGAGCCATAGAAGATGCTCCCTTTCTTGGATTTTGCCCAGCTCCCAATAGTTTGGTGTCATTCTGGGGGAAGGGAGGAGTCATGTTTCTGGCTCAGGGATCCCCCAAAAAGAGGAATTCCAGAGCAGGGCTCTGGGTACAGGCCCCTGCAAAACCCCACCTTGGGTTAGGATTAGGGCCTAGGGGCATGCCTAGTCTGATATTTGGGCTCTTGGTGCAGCTACTGAGGGGCGTTATTTGAAAATGGGGCTCAGGCTGAAGGGCACAATGCATGTTTGTGTCCAAGGCGGCCCCCAAGAGTGGGCGTGACTTCATGGGTAATGCAAGTTTCTACTACACTGAGTGTTTGACACCCAATCCAACAGCAAGGTTTCCTGCAACAGGGAATGAGTTCTGTTTTGTGCATCCTCATGTACAGGGATTTCAAATAATTTCTGGGGACAGATGCCTGAGAACCAGGTTGGGTAGAGATGATGGCCTATATCCATGGCACATCTGGTCGCTGTATTAGCAGCCAGCTGTCTGGGTGTCTGGATGTCTGACGGGAGGTCTGGGCTCAGGCTGTGTCAGACAGAGCCTTAGAGCACAGGACAGCCTATGAAATTGGGTAGCCGTCAAGGGCCGTGCAGGTTGACCTTAATTTGCGTTTTTTGGGCAGCCCCGTAGAGCATGTTTTCCTTCTGGTGGAGAGGCAAAGTTCTGGATTGTGTCTCCAGAATTCCCAATCCGGAGGGCTTTTGGGCCAGAAGCGTGAGGACGGAAGTCTGAAAACACAAGCTAGGGTTAGGTTTAGGTCCTAGGTCACGTGAGGCCAATATTCCAAGGCTGAATCGAGATCTGAAGTATGGGCAAGTGTCAGATATTCTCCCAGGCTGGAGTTTGTTTCCATGTTGCCTGCCAAACTGAAGTATGGCCTCATGAGGCCATGGAGGTTTTCCCACTCTGGGTGTTGTGAGCTGCTCAAAATAGCAATGTTTCCATCTTTGGGACAGGGCTAGGCTTGTTCAATGGCTCAAGACTGCCCCATAGGGAAAGATTCAAGAGGAGAGTGCTACATATGGATGCTTGGAAACCCTACCTGTTGTTCCCTTTGGCCCCTAGGAACAAGGCAGGTTTGATTTACAGGCTCTGGAGCAATCTACCCAAGGGAACGTGTTGAAATGGAGTCTCATGCTGATGCATCACAATGCCAGTTTGCATCCAAGGAGACCATTGAATTTGGTGGTGGCTCAGGAGCCATGAAGGATTCTACTCCCCTGAGGGTTTTACATAGCTACAAATAGCAAAGTTCCCTTCTGGGGATAGTGGGTGTTCTGTTGTGTGCCTCACAGATGCAACATATGCTGGTATTGGAAATCAGGCCTCTGGGGAATGATGTCTGAAAACCTAAGCTAGGGTTCAGATTACAGCCTAGAGGTATGTCAACTTCAATCTTCTCTCTCTGTCACCATGTACTTCTGTGTCTGGTTGGAGCATCTGAGACCTGTGGTATCCCTAGGCCAAAATCCTAACCCAAGGTTGGGTTTCCAGGTCTTAATACGCAGAGCACTGCTCTTGAAGCCCTCCTTATGGGGACCTCTGAATCAGAAAACAGGATTCCTGCTTTCCCCCACAATGACATCATGCTATTTGGAACTGTGCAAAACCCCCCAAGAAAGAGAATCTTCAATTGCCCCATGAAGACACCCCTCATTCTGCGTACATCCAAGAGACAAAAACCAGAGGCAAAAGGCCGAGGCTCACCCCAAACTCATGCTGTTTTCAGATCCAAGGAGCTTGCCTAAGGTCTGCAGATCGGACCTGCCATACCCTCGGCCTTAATTCTAACCCTAGTTGGTGATTTCAGAATTCTGTCCCCAGAGTTCTGCCAGAGACACCCTCTAGCATGGGTATTCCTTACCCACACCACAAGACTGTGCCTGCCCTCCAGAAGGAAACTTGGCTCTTTAGAGCTTTCCAGAAACCTCAAGAATAGGAGAAAACTGCAAGCCCCCTGGGCCACCCCAAATTGATAGAACGACCAGCAATGCACATTCTGACACACCCTGAGCAACTACCTCATAACAGACATGCAGGTAGATAAACCCAGAGAGAGATCATTGAACCTGAAATGCCCCTAGGCTCTAATCTGTACCATAGCTTGGGTTCCCAGGCATCAGGGCCCAGAGGCTTGGTCTCAAATACCAATATTTGGGGGATCTCTGAGCCACAGAACACATCACATCCTGTCCCAAGAAGGAAAAGTTGCTATTTGGGGCTATGACAAAACCCTCAAGGTAGGAGAATGAGCCACTGCCACATTCCAAGATCTCTCAGGACACAAATCTGCATTGTGACCCATCAGCCTGAGACACCAATTCAAATCGACCCCCTGGATATTTGGCCCCAGAGCCAGGAGATCACAACTGCCACGCTCCAAGGCTGCAATGGTAAGGCGAGGTGAGGTTTCCAGGCATCCATACATAGAGCCCTGCTCTCGAATCTCTCCATATGGGGGAACCCTGCTTCATAAAACAACACAGCACCAGGGCTCACGATGCCAACCACGTGTATATGCCTCCCTGTATACTAATGGACAGTCTGACAGATCTGAGTCACTTCCCCCAAGCAACCACTGAGACAGTTGGCTTCAGAGCCAGGAGATTTGTCCTGCCATGCTCCTAGGCCCTTATGCTAAACCTAGGTTGGGTTTCCATACCCAGAGCCCTTCTCTCCAATCCCTCCACATGGAGGACCCCACAGCCACAAAACAGAACTCCTCCTGCCCCCTAGAAGGAAACCTTGTTTTTTGGAGCTATGTAAAAGACTCAGAGATGGCAGAAGCCTGTGTTGCCTCCAAGGCCACACCCACTTTTGCAGGTCACCCTGGACACAAACACCCATTGTGACCCTTAGCCTGAGCTGCATTTTCAACAAACCCACATGGGTAGCTTCACCAGATCCAGGATCTAAGCCCTGCCATGCTACTAGAACCAAATGCAAAATCTAGGCTGGGTTTTCAGGCATCCATTCCCGGAACACTGCTCTCGAATCCCTCCATATGGGGGAACCCAGATTCATAAACCAACACAGCTCCTAACCCCAGAATAGAACAAGCTATTTGGATGTGCACAAAAACCCCTGATCCGGACAAATCTCCTTGCCACCATAAAGCTAAACCTATATTTGGCACATCTCATCTACACAAATTCCAGACTGAGTGACATCCTGACCCTTGCCTTAACTTCAGAATCCCTGGAGTTTGGCTCAGTGTACATATGCAGGGCCTTCGATGCCCTATGCCCTAACCTAGCCCTAGCATGGTTCTCAGGCCCCCATTTAGAGAGTCCTGGTCCACGAAACCTCTAGATAGGGTACACCTGGGAAACAGCACAGTACTCTTCCTGCCCTCCAGAAGGAAAATGTGCCCTATAGAGCTGCACGCAACCCACTGATTCAGAGAAAGCTGCACGAACCCACAAAGCCACCCTCATTTACAGAATCTGGCCCTGGACACTAAAACATATTCTGTCCCTCGCCTGAACCCCGACTTCCAGTCAGCCACCCACATAGCTGGCGCCAGAGTCAGAACACCAGAGTGGCCATTCCCCTAGGCACGAATTATAACAAAAGGGTGGGTTTTCAGACATCGATCCCCAGTCCCCTTCTCTCAAATACCCCACATGGGGGAACCCTGAGTCACAAAACAGAGCTCCTCTTGTCCCCCAGAAGCTTTGTGGAGATATTTATATCCCCAGAGTTGGGCGAAATCTGCATTGTCCTTGACACACCCATTAACGCTGGCCTCCCAGGACACAAACATCCACTTGACCCCTAGCCTGAGCCCCGTTTTCAATACATCCCCATGGGTAGCTCGGCCCAGAGCCAGAACCTAAGGCCTACAATGCCGCTAGGACCTAATCCTAAATCTAGTTTGGGTTTTCAGGCATCCATACCTGCAGCCCTACTCTCGAATCTCTTCATATGAGGTACACCTGAGCCAAAAAGCAGGACAGTACCTATTCCCCAGAATAGATCAAGCTATTTTTTAACTATGCAAAATTCCCAGAGCGGGAGAAAACTCCATGTCCCCATGATGCCTCTCCCAGATTCGACAGATCTCATGGACACAAACTCCAACCTGAGCGACCTCTTGATGCTTGCCTTAACCTCAGATCCCAGGGAGCTTGCTCAGCGGCTGCAGATTCACCCTGTCATGCCCTAGGCCCTAACCATACCCCTAGATTGGCTTTTAAGACTTCCATCCTCACAGTCCTGTTCTACAATCCCTCCAGCTATGGAACCCAGAGCCACACCACAAGACTCTGCCTGCCCTCCAGATGGAAAACGTGTCCTATGGAGCTGCACGCCAACCCCAGATTAGGAGAAAGCTGCACAATACCCCTAAGCCACCCACAGTTGAAGAAGACCCTCGACAATAGTACATGTTCAGTTCCTCAAGCTGAGCACTGACCTCCAGTCAGCCACCCAAGTAGCTGGCCCCAGAGTCAGCAGATCTGACTTCCCATTCCCCATGGCCTAAGCCAAACCCTATGTTCAGTTTTCAGGCATCCATAACCAGAGCACTGTTCTGAAATCCCTCCATGTGGAGGACCCTAGAGCCATAAAACAGGACTCCATCTGTCTGCAAGATTGAAACCATAGTGTTTGGAACTGTGCAAAGCCACCCGAGCAGGAGAAACCTCCATGCCCCAGCAGGACACCCACACATTCTGTGCCCTAGGACACCAATTAAAGTGTGAGCGAATGCCTGGCACTCTCCTTCAATTCAGAATCTGGTGACCTTGCCTCAGCATCTGCAGATAAGAGATCCATAGCCTAGACCATGCACATAAACCTAGCTTGGGTTTTCAGATATTGGTTCCCAGATTCCTAGAACACAAGTCCTCCAGATTGGGGACTCAGGAGTCACACCACTGGGTGATCCCTGCACTCCAGATTGAAACCGTGCCCTATGGAGCTGCACAAAACCCCTAGATTAGGGCAAACATGCAGGGCCCCCGATACCACCGCTTTTTTGAAAACCACCCTGGATCCTAATGCACAGGCGGGCACAACCTGAGTCCCGACCACCGATCAGCCATCAAGGCAGCTCGACCCAGAGGCAGCTGATTGGAACTTCCATGCCCCTAGGCTGAAATCCTAACCCTAGTTTGGGTTTTCAGGCATCCATACACAGAGCACTTCTCTGGAATCCGTCCACATGGGGGCCCCTGATCCATAAAAGAAATCTCCTCCTGAACCCCAGAGGGAAACCTTGCTTTTTGGAGCTATGCAAAATCTTCGGATGGAAGAAATGTGCTTTGTCCCTGAGACCCGGTCAACATTTACACGCCGCCATGGACACAATCACCAATTGTGCCTCTTATCCTGAGCCCCATTTTGAACATAGCCCCAAGGTTACCACGGCCCAAAGCCAGGGTATAAAGCCTGCGGTGACACTAAGACCTAATCGTAACTCTCAGTTGGGTTTTCAGGCATCAATACCCGGATTGCTGCTCTTGAATCCCTCGATATAGGGGACCCCTGAGCCATAAAGGTCCGTAATTAAAGGAGTGAGACTGTTACAAAGCGAAAGTCAAGCAAAGCTTTATTTCGCGCCAAGCATCAAGAATCAAAATGACCAGTCAAGGCTGTCTCTTGCAAAAAGGCGACCCCTCCCAGCCTCACAGACTTACTTTTATAGAGGTTGTATTGCCAGTCTGGACACAGGCAGCCAATAAGATTGCAATACACAGAGAAAGCTGCACAGTCATGCTAGGGCTGCCACACACTAAAAGAACTGCTAGGTTACACATGGGCCACCAACTGAATTTCAATTTATCCTAGTACATATATGCGGACACCACTGATTGTACGTCTTCACCTGGCCTGACCCACCCTTGTATCTAGACTTCACAAGTAAGTTCCCCTGGGAGGGGCAGGGTCAATCTAAGTTTACTGCATAGGGTCAATCTAAGTTTACTGCATAAACAACAAAATGGCTCCCTCTGATTTAGTAGGGTCTTACAAACGCAGCCTTCTCCTGCCCACCAGAAAGTAGAAGTGCCACATGGGTGTGCCTAGACGCCCCACATGAAGATCAACCTGCCTGGCCCTCGAAGGCACCCCAATATCTTAGGCCGCCCTGTGCATTAATGCTCTGTCTGACACAGCCTGAGTCCTGACCTCCTGTCAACCACCCAGGTAGAGGGCCCCATATCATGCCTGTGGGACCTGCCATGGCCAGAGTCCAGCATCTGAAACGAACCTGGGTATTCGGGCATCTGTCCCCAGACCTTAGCTCAAACCCCTGCCTTGGGGGAACCTGAAGCACAAAAGGGTACCTCTCCTTCCTCATGGAAGGAATCTTGGCTGGAAGGATGGCTGTCCAACCCTCGGAGTGGGAGCCAGCTGCATGGCCCATGAGACCACACCCACTCATGAGGGCCGCCCTGGGCACAAACAGGCATTGTGACCCTCACTCAGTCTGAGCCAACATTGAAAGAAGGCCCCTCGGTAGCTGGACCAGGAGCCCTCATATCGGGCCTGCCATGCCCCTAGGCCCATATCCTAACCCTCTATGGGATTCTCCAGGCACCCAGACCCAGAACCCATCTCTGCAATCCCTGTTTTGGTGGGATCCCTGAGATAGAAAACATCACTCTTCCCTTCCCCCTGAAAGACACCAAACTCTTGGGAGCTGGGCAGAATCTCTAGAGAGGAAGAAACGCCCATGACCCCATGAGGCCAACCCTCCATTCTGTGGCCAGCAAAGACACAAAACCCAGACATAAGAGTCTACCCTACTGCCTCCCAGCGGCACTAATTTCAATTCACGAGGCCCTGCCCTCAGAGTCTACAGATTGCGCCTGTCATCACCTCGACCCTAACCCTAATACGAGTTTGTGTTTGCAGACTTCTGTCTTTTTTTATTAAGATTCTTTACTTATTTTGAAAGACAGAGACCACAAGTAGGCAGAGAAGCAGGCAGAGAGAGAGAAAGAAGCAGACTCTCCGCCAAGCAGAGAGACCAATGCGAGGCTTGATCCCAGAACCCTGGGATCACGACCCGAGCCCAAGGCAGGGGCCTTAACCCACGGAGCCACCCAGGCGCCCATGCATACTTCTATCTTAAGAGCCCTGGCCCACATGCCCTCCAGGATGGGGCCTCTGGAGCCACACAGTAGGATTGGGCCTGACCTCCCGCAGAAAACTCTTCCCGTTACAGATGCCCAAAACCTCCAGATTAGGAGAAACCTGCAAGGTTTCTGAGCCCACCCCATTTTCGTCAGCTGCTCAGGAGAAAAATGCTCAGTCTGACTAACCCTGAGCACCTACCTCCAGGCAGACACCCAGGTCAATGGCCCTGAGTCAGAATATTGAAACTGCCATGCCCCTAGGACCTCATCAGAATCCTAGCGTAAGTTTTCAAGAATCTGTCCCCAGAGGCCTGCTCTGGAAGACCAACATATGGTCCAACATGTGGTCCCTGAGCCACACAACAGAACCTGTCCTGTCCCCAGAAGGAAACCTTGCTCTTAGGATCTGTGTCAAAACCTCAGGGTAGGAGAATACTGCATGGACCCTGAGACACTGTCACATTCTAAGGTCTCCCTGGACTCAGACTAGCATTGTGACCCATCGACCTGAGACACCCTGTCATCTCACCATTCTTGGCACTTTGCCCCAGAGCCAGCAGGTTGAACCTGCCATGTTCCTCATTTGCAATAATAACAGGGGTAGGCTTTCCAGTTATACATGCAAAGAGCTCTTCTATCCAATCTATGCATATGGGGTACCCTGGAGCCATCCAAATGGACTCCCACTGACACAGAAGTACAACATTTGTATGGAGCAGCTCACAAGCCCCAGAGGGGGAAAACATTCCATGGCCTCAAGAGGCCACCCCTCCATTTGTTGGCCATGATGGACACAAACTCCAGCATGAGTGACTATCTGACACTCGCCCTTACCCAAGGCTGGAGATCTCGATACAGCCACTGCACATTGGAACTGCCATGCACTCGGCACCGAACTGACCCGTCACTTGTGTGTTCAAACTTCCGTCCTCACACTCTTGGCCCATAAGCCCTCCAGATTGGGAATTCTGGAGGCACAATGCAGCCTTCTGCCTGCACACCAGAAAGAAAGTGCCATATGGGTCTGCCCAGAATCCCCACCTGAGGCTCAACCTGCATGGCCCTCGACAGCCTGCCAATATCATAGACTGCCCTGTGCACTCATGCTCTGTCTGACACAGCCTGAGAACCAACCTCCGTTAGCCATTAAGCGGGCCCAATATCCTACAGGTGGGACCTGCTGTGGCCCGAGGCCGGCATCTTTAACCAACCTGGGTATTCAATCAATTGTCCCCAGACTGTATCTCAAATCCCAGCCTATAGGGGAACCTAAGGAACAAAAGGGTACTCCTCCTTCCCCATGGTAGGAAACCTGGCTGCTGGGATGGTTGTCCAACCCTCAGAGTGGGAGCCAGCTGCATGGCCCATGAGACCACACCCACCCATGAGGGCCTCACTGTGCACAAACAAGCATTGTGACCCTTAGCCTGAGCCCACTTTCAAAGAGACCCCTTCGGGAACTGGACCAGGAGCCCACATACAGGGCCTGCCATGCCCGAGGCCCAAATCCTGACCCTGGATCGGGTTATCCAGGTGCCAGGAGCCAGAACCCATCTCTGGAATCCTTATTTTGGCAGGATCCCTGAGATGGAAAACAACACTCTACCCTTCCACCAGAAAGACAAATAACTCCTGTGAGCCGGGCAGCGTCACTAGAGAGGAAGAATCTCCCACAGCCCCATGAGGCCACCCCGCCATTCCATGGCCATCTTAGACACACAATCCAGACAGGAAAACCTGTGTTACTGCCTCCCAGCCGCCCGAATTTCAAATCCTGAGGAACTGCCCTCAGGGTCTGCAGATCGCGCTTGCCATCACCTCGCCCCTAACCCTAATGTAAGTTTGTTTTTGCAGGCTTCCGTCTCCACAGCCCTGGCCCACATGCTCTCCAGGGTGGGCCTCCAGAGCCACACCTCAGGACTGGGCCTGACTTCCTGAAGAAAACTGCCTGTCCCAGTTGCCCAAAACCTCCAGAGTAGGAGAAACCTGCAAGGCCCCTGAGCCCATCCCAATTTCGTAGGCTGCTCTGGAGAAAAATGTGCAGTCTGACTAACCCTGAGCACCTACCTCCAGGCAGACACCCAGGTCAATGGCCTGAGTCAGAAGATTGAATCTGACATGATCCTAGGACCTCGTTGGATCCATAGCTTAGGTTTTCAGGCATCTGTCCTCAAATGATTGTTCTGGAAAACCAACATATGGTCTGACATGTGGTCCCTGAGCCACAGCAGAACCCCTCCTGTCCCCAGATGGAAACCTTGCTCTTGGGAACTGGGTCAAACCCTCAGGTTCAGAAAATCCTGCATGGCCCCTGAGCCACAGCCACACGACACTAAGGTGTCCATGGACACAGACCAGCATTGTGACTCATCAGCATGAGACACCCTGTCAACTCAGCACCCTTGGAACTTTGCCCCAGAGCCAGCAGATCGAACCAGCCATGTTCCTTGTTTGCAATGGAAACCCAGGGTGGGCTTTCCATGCATTCATGTGGAGAGCTCTGCAATCCAGTCTTTCCATATGGGCGACCCTGGAGCTATATAACCAGACACCCACTGGACAGAAGGACACCTTGCTCTTTGGAGCAGCTCACAAGCCCCAGATTGGAAATCCTCCATGGCCTCATCAGGCCATCCCTCCATTCATTGGCCATTATGAACACAAACTCCATCGTGAGTGAAGATCTGAAACTCGCCCTTTCTCAGGGGCTGGAGATCTCGAATCAGCCGCTGCACATTGGAACTGCCGTGTGCTTGGCACTGAACTGAATCGTAGCTAGTGTTTTCAGACATCTTGCTTCACTGTCCTGGCCTGCAAGACCTCCAGACTGGGAATTCTGCAGCTGCAATACTGCCTTCTCCCTGCCCACCAGAGAGAATAAGTGCCCCATGGGCCGACCCAGAATCCCCGTATGAGGATCAAACTGCATGGCCCTTGATGGTACCCCAATATCATACACCACCCTGTGCACTAATGCTCTTTCTTATACAGCCTAATCCTCGACCTCCTGTCAGCCACCCAGATAGCGGGACCTATATCCTACAGGTGGGAACTGCCATGGCCCAAGGCCGTCATCTCTACCCAACCTGGGTATTCAGGCATTTGTCCCCAGACCGTACCTCAAATCCCTGCCTATGGGGGAACCTGAAGCACAAAAGATTACTCCTCCTTCCACATGGCAGAAAACCTGGCTGCTGGGATGGGTGTCCAACCCTCAGAGTGGGAGCCAGGTGCATGGCCCATGAGACCACGCCCACTCAAGAGAGCCACCCGGGGCACTAACAGGCATTGTGACCCTCAGCCTGAGCTCGTTTTCAAACAAGCCACCTCGGGAGCTGGACCAAGAGCCCGCATACCAGCCCTGCTATGCCCCTAGGCTCAAATCCTAACCCTGATGGGATATTCCAGGCGCCCAGACCCAGAACCCCTCTCTGGAATCCCTGTATGGGAAGGACCCCTGAGAGGGAAAACAGCACTCTTCCCTTCCCCCAGAAAGACATCAAACTCTTGGGAGCTTGGCAGAATCCCCAGAGAGGAGGAATCTCCCACAGCCCCATGAGGACACCCCTCCATTCCGTGGCCATCCTAGAGACACATTCCAGATAGAAAAGCCTGAGCTCTCACCTTCCATTCGCCCTAATTTCAAATCCGGAAGAGCTGCCTTCAACTTCTGTGGATCGCGTTGGCCATCACCTCACCCCTAACCCTAATCCGAGTTTGTGTTTGCAGACTTCGGTCTCCAAAGCCCTGGTCACCATGCCCTCTGGGATGGGGCCTCCGAAGCCATACCACAGGACTGGATCTGCCATCCCGAAAAATACTCTTCCCATCACACTTGACCAAAACCTCAAGATTAGGAGAAATCAGCAAGACCCCTGAGCCCACTGCAATTTTGTAGGCCATTCTGGAGAAAAATGCACCGCCTGACACACCCTAAGCACCACCTCCAGGCAGACACCCAGGTAAATAGCCCTGAGTCAGAAGATTGAACCTGACATGCTCCTAGGACCTCATTGGATCCCTAGCTTAGGTATTCAGGCATCTCTCCCCAGAGCCCTGTTCTGGTACACCACCATATGGTCCAACATGTGCTCCCTGAGCCACACAGCAGAACCCCTTTGTCACCAGAAGGAAACGTTCCTCTTGGGAACTGTGTCAAACCCTCAGTGCAGGAGAATCCTGAATGTCCCCTGAGACACCACCACATTCTAAGGTCTCCCTGGACAATGGCCAGCATTGTACCTGTCAGCATGAGACACCCCGTCAACTCAGCCCCCTTAGAACTTCGTCCCAGAGCCAGCAGATCGAATTTGGCATGTTACTTGGTTGCAATGGTAACCCGGGGTGGGCTTTCCAGTCATCCATGTGAAGAGCTCTGCTATCCGATCTTTCAATATGGGGGACCCGGGAGCCATATAACCGGACTCCCCCTGTCCCGCAGAAGGACACATTGCTGTTTGGAGCAGCTGACAAAGCCATAGAGTGGGAAAACCTCCATGGCCTCATCAGGTACCACTCCATTCCTTGGCCATGTTGGACAAAATCTCCAGCATGAGCGAACACCTGACCCTCGCCCTTACTCAGGGGCTGGAGATCTCGAATCATCTGTTGCACATTGGAACTGCCATGTGCTGAGGACTGAACTGAACTGTAGCTAGTGTTTTCAGACGTCTGGCCTCACAGTCCTGGCCTGCAAGACCTCCAGCCTGGGAATTCTGCAGCCGTGACACAGCCTTCTGCCTGCCCACCAGAAAGAATAAGTGCCCCATGGGCCTCCCCAGAATCCCCACCTGAGGATCAATCTGCATGGCCCTGGGTGGCACCCCAATATCATAGGATGCCCTGTGCTCTAATGCTCTTTCTTACACAGCCTGACCCTCGACCTCTGGTCAGCCACCCAGATAGCGGGTCCCATATCCTGCAGGTGGGACCTTCCATGGCCCAAGGTTGTCGTTTCTATCCAACCTGGGTATTCAGGCATCTGTCCCCAGGCTGTAGCTCAAATTTCTGTCTGTGGGGAACCTAAAACACAAAAGGGTACTCCTCCTTCCCCATGGCAAGAACCCTTGCTTTTGGGATTGGTGTCCAACCCTCAGAGTGGGAGCCAGCTACATGGCCCATGAGACCACGCCCACACATGAGGGCCGCCCTGGGCACAAAAAGGCATTGTGACCCTCTGCCTGGGCCCGCTTTCAAACAAGCCCCCACAGGAGCTGGACTGGGAGACGGCACCCGGCCTGCCATGCCCCTAGGCCCAAATCCTAACCCTCAATGGGGATATCCAGGCACCCGGACCCAGAACCCGTCTCTGGAATCCCTGTTTTGGCAGGATCCATGAGACTGAAAACAGCAGTCCTCCCTTCCCCATGAAAGTCATCAAACCCTTGGGAGCCGGAAAGAATCCCAGAGAGAAAGAATCTCCTATGGCCCCATGAGCCCAACCCTCTATACCGTGCCCATCCTTGAACCACAATCCAGACATAAAAGCCTGTGCTACCAACCCCTGCCCACCGAATTTCAAATCCCGATGCGCTGCCCTCAGTGTCTGCAGATCACACCTGCCATCACCTCGCCCCTAACCCTAATCCGAATTTGTGTTTGCAGACTTCTCTCTCCAATGCCCTGGCCCACAGGTCCTCCAGGATGGAGGCCACACGCCAGGACTGGGCCAGCCCTCCAGAAGAAAACTCTGCCTGTCACAGTTGCTGAAACCTTCCAGATTAGGAGAAAACTGCAAGGCCCCTGAGCCCACCTCATTTTTGTAGGCTGCTCTGTAGAAAAATTCGCAGTCTGGCACACTCTTAGTACCTACCTACCGTTAGACATCCAGGTCAACGGCCCTGAGTCAGAAGATTGAACCTGCCATGCCCCTAGGATCTCAGCGGAACCCTAGCTTAGGTTTACAAGCATCTGTCCCCGGAAGCCTGTTCTGTAATACCAACTTATTGTCCAAAATGTGGTCCCTGAGCCACACAACATAAGCCCTCCTGTCGCCAGAAAAAAACCTTGCTCTTGGGAGCTGTGTCAAACCCTCCAGTTTAGGAGTATCCTGCATGGTCCCTGAGCCACCTCCACATACTAACGTCTGCCTAGTCACAAACCAGCATTGTGACCCATCAGCATGAGACACCCTGTCAACTCAACCCCTTTGGCACGTCACCCCAGAGCCAGCAAATTGAACATGCCATGCTACATTGTTGCAATTGTAACCCGGGATCGTCTTTGCAGGAGTCCATGCAAAGAGATCTTCTATCCAATCTTGCCATATGGGGGACCCTGGAGCCATTCAACTGTCCCGTAGAAGGACACTTTGCTGTTTGGAGCAGCTCACAAGTCCCAGCTAGGGCAAAATTCCATGGCCTCTTGAGACCACCCCTCCATTCGTCAGCCATCAGGGATACAAACTCCAGCGTAAGCCAAAATCTGATCCTCGCCCTGACTTCAGATGCAGGAAATCTCGATTCAGCCACTACAGAGTGAGCCGGCCTTGCCCTGGGCCCAAAACCTAAACCTAGCTTGTGTTTTCAGACTTCTGTCCTCACACTCCTGGCCCACAAAGCCCTCCAGATTGGGAATTCTGGAGCCACAATGCAGCACTTTGCCTGCCCACCAGAAGAAAAACGTTGCCTATAGGGCTGCCCTGAAACCTGAGATGAGGATCAACCTGCATGGCCCTCAAACACACCCCAATTATATAGGCTGCCCTGGGCACTAATGCTCTCTCTGACACAGCCTGAGCCCTGACCTCCCAACAGGTACCCAGACAGCTGGCCTCACACCCAGCACATTGGACCAGCCATGGCCTTAGCCTGTCAACTCTTCCCAACCTGGGTTTTCAGGCATCTCAACCTCGACATTATATCTAATCCCTGCACGGGGGCAACCTGAAGCACAAACCAGAACTCCTCTTTCCCCAAGGCAGGGACCTTGCTGTTGGCATAGTGTCCAACCATCAGGGTAAAAGAAACCTGCATGGCGCATGAAGCCCCGCTTATGCTGGAGGGCCGCCTTGGGCACAAACACGCATTGTGACCCTCAGTATGAGCCCCGTGTTCAAGTAAGGCCTCTCTGTTGCTGGACCAAGTGCCCGCATGTGGGGCTTGCTGTTCCCCGAGGCCCCCAATCCTAACCAGAGGGCAGGTTGTACAGTCGCCCATACCCAGGACTCTGCTCTGGAATCCCTCTTTTCCAGTGACAACTGAGGCAGAAACAGGACTCCTCCCTTCCCGCAGAAGGACACCAAACTATTGGGAGCTGGAGAAAATCCCCAGAGAAGGAGCCTCGACCATGGCCCAAGAGGCCACCCCAACATCCCACGGCCATCCTTGACACAAAATCCAGAGACAAAAGCCTGAGCGACTGCCTCACATTTTCTCTTCATTCATATCCTGAGGAGCTCCTTCCATTGTTGGATTAATCACATCCAAAAAAGACTCTCTCACAGAAATACCTGGGAATAATGCTGGACAAAATATATGGACACAACGAGATAAACCAAGTCAATATACAAAATTAACCATCACAAGAAATTTATGGGGAATTCTGCATGTATTTCTCTGGGACCCCAAGGATCCTGACAAGATAAGACACACAGTTCTCCTCAAACTCAGGAGCCTGCAGGGAAGGAGTGGAAAGGAGACAGCAAAGGAACAGGCTGATGTGCCCTTGCAGTCTGACTAGCTAGGGATCTGTCAACCAACATCAAGCTATGAATGTGGTTTGAGGTTGTCTGTGAGTGGTAAGGCTCCAGCCTCATGGGAGACACAAATGCTGAGCTGCTCTAAAGGAGGGTACAGTCATTCGTGGTATAAGGATATCACTGTTGTTAGTTTTGCCAAGAATAAAAACCAGCATATGGTCAAAAAAAAAAAAAAAACATGAAAGGAAATAAAGCTCAAGAAATAAGCAGAAGATATAGGAGAAAGCAGAAATGGACAAAAAATTCAGACTTTGTAAATGCCAAACTTTTCATAGACCTCTAATCATTTCCTTGTGTCTGTTAGTTTTTGAATATCTCTACTCATTGCAATTGTATTCACTTTCATTTACTGAATAGCATACGATCTCAAAACTACCAGCTAGGACTATTATTTCCATCATGGGTCTCTTTGCCAACTTTCCAGTGAAAGTGGTGAAGATAACCTTTAAAAATGAGAGGGTCCACAAGTGGTCCTATGTACATATAGCAAATGAAGAAAATGTATTCAAGGAAACCTAGTTAGTAAGAAAAGTAGGAGTCTGTGACACTTGAACCACAATCTTCTTCCTCCCTTCCCCATCCCCAGCTCAGTATGAAACAAAGTCCACTCCAGATGGCTGCAACCAAGGACACAGGGATCTTTGTCTCCCAGTTCAAGGGTTACAGCATCCTCTTGGGAGAGGCAGGATGACAGTCTTTCTCATCCTTGACCCCAGCTGCCTGTTGTCAAGGGGAACTCCTGGCAAGTGTGGCAAAGAGATTGGGTTCTTTCTACCACTGAGGCCCTACTCTGGAGGAGGCTCTCCCTTGGATGGTGCACTGGAAATACTAGAACCCCACCTGTCTTTTCCCTGGTCTGAAATGCAAAGTATCTAATGCTCAATTTGGAAAGGTAAGATGACCCGAATCTACCACCACCTTTACCCATATCATGGGGCATCTACCTCCTGACTCAGGATGACAGGGAAGATTGACTAAAAGCATAAGTTTCTTTGTCCCGGGATCTTCCCCCCTCTTTTTTTTTTTTTTTTCAACCTAGCAGAGAAGATTGTAGTAACTAGATCAGTTGATCTACTCTACCTTTTAAAATAAAATAAATGAAATGTAATTGACAACTCTAAAATCAAAAGGCTTAAATATAAAAAACAAAAAGCAAAGGAAATCCACGACTAGAATAAATTTTAAAAAACTAAAAATTAATGTGTATAAGAATAAATTACTTATTAAAAATAAGCCTAGAAGAAATCTAAAATGAAATAATTAAAACACACACACACACACACTCAAATATATATATATATATATATATATATATATATATATATATATATATGACAATCACTTTAATGTTAAATGAATCTGAAAATAGATAACCATGTAAAATAGTGGTTATAGACTTGGGGAAGATGAAGGCAGTTGTCCCTTCTAAGTTATATAGGCTGCTCACAACATTAAAGAATGTAACCAAAATGGTGAAGAACAGTTGCAGTAGAAGTAGCGAGAGAGCAGACCCCAATGAATGAGGGGTAGAGGGATACAGCTAGAAAATCTCCAGAACCAAGCAGCCATGGATTTGAGCATTTCAGAGCAACAACAGGAGAGAGAGAGCTCTGTGAGGCTAGAGATCTGCTTAAGACGTACTGCTTTCACATATCCAAGAAAAGTAGTGAGAGAAAAATAGTGCTATGGACTCCCAGGCAGAGGGCTGTAAGAGGAAAAGGGAGTACCTTCAGAATAGCTCTACTGAAGAAAATGAAGGCATTAATTCATGACAAACTTTATCTATTTTCATGTGCTTTTTTCCAAAATGAAGCAAAAGGCATTAGGGAAATGAAACAGAATATTGAATGACACCATAAATTAGAGTGAGAAAAACTCAGTGAGGAAAGTACGGGCCTCAGGGAAGAAGCAGCAGTGTATTGAAACATCACTTCCTCAGTGAAATGTAAAGTAGTAAATGCAAGGCAGCAGACAGTGCTGTATGAGAATGGGAGGTGAGAAGGGAAAACTGCTAAAAAAGAAACCAAGAAAGAGACTACAAGATTTGAGAGAAAATATCAAAATGTGAAGTTACAGACAGGAAATGAATATTTGGAATGCCTCTGGGAAAACCAAAGCAAAGACACAAAAACGATAAAAGTCATAATACAGAATTTTTTTGGAAATGCAATAAATCCTTTCAAACTGTTTATTAACAGAGTACCCTGATTACTGACTCAGAATGACAAATGGCAGGTTTAGTAAAATTATTGAGAGAAAAATGAAATTAAAATTGAAATGCAAAATTTAATTAAAATGTAAAGAAAAAAGGAAATCCGTGGGCATCTAGGGGAAAAGGAGCAGATGACATATAAAGGAAAAGAAATGAGAATGTCATACACATTTCTGAATGCCATATTTTGTAGCACAAGAAAATTGAGTGATGTATTGAGACACACTGAAGGGAAGTCACTGTGAACCATGGATTTTATAGCTAGAAAACCTGATTTATACAGAATACAAGTCTTGGCATTCAAGTCATTATGCAAGAACTCAGGCTATATTTTTCCCATGACCCTTTGAAGAGGGATGACCAGACACAGGACAAGAAATGCCTTGAAAGAATGTAAGGACAGATGGTTAACAGGTAATCTATGATGACTTTGCAATGCTAAGGTTCTGTGAGAGGGAGAATGACCTCAGTGGCAGTCCCTAGGGTAATTGTTTCATAATAATTCAATAGCTTTCTTGGATTGCAATGCTTTTTATTTTATGTAAACATATTTTTAAAACAACTGGAATTAAATATTGCTTAATATAGACAGCTTATGTTAATTAACTGATTTTACACTTAAAAAATAGTAAACCTCCAACATTAAGTGTAATGGTTATTCAACAAAAAGCATGCCAAGTCCACACAATTCAGGAAGGAAATAACTGGCACTACATTAGCTGACTTGGGAGAGAGCAGTGTTCATGGGGGAGCCAAGAGACAGCTCTCTTGTTGGCCTCATGGCTGACGGAAGCTCTCAGAAATAGGTAATTTCCAGCACCTCCAAGGCTCAGGCTGGCTTCTCTGATGAGCAGTGATAGAATCTATAGAACTAGCAGGAATTCACAGGTGTCACGGTGATGGACGGAAGAGGGACTCATCACGGTGGGTGTGTGGGTACCTCTCAGGTCCTGGAAGATGATCTTGAGCCCTAGAATGCCCAAGGGTCAGATCCATAATGTACTGCAGCCTGTTTGCTGCTCTGTAATGAGGGGGTGATCTGTCAGCACACAGAATCATTTCACCTGCGTGACAGGCAGGTCAGCTTTCAGGATCAGGTCCTCTGGGCTGGGAAATAATCAAAGGGAAGGGGAAGACTGTAGGTTTTCAGGGATGAAGAGTCTGAGTTCAACAGACCTGGGTCGAGGGAGGAGCTGGTTGTCTCAGGTCTCATGGAACAGGAGTGGAAGATGACCCTTTCTTTCCCCTCACTCCTCCACTCAAATCAGTCATGTCATGAGATCTGCACCTCAAAAGTGGGCAGCTTCCTGGAGTGCTTCCTTTTTGCTCTAATAATGATTTTTATTTCTAGCACAAGCACTAAACCATGCCTGTGCTTTTCAATTAAAAGATCAAAAATTCTTATGCAGTGGTATTAAAAACATAGGAAAGCAGCAAAGTATATGTGAACTTAACTTGTCTTCTCTGCTTCCTCTGCACACCTGTTCCACATGTCCATTTCCTCTATTTATTATGTTGTGGAAGTTTTAGCTCACCAATCAGACAACAAAAAGAAATAAAAGGCATCTGAATCAGCAAAGAAATAGTCTAACTCTCACTCTTTGCAGATGACATGTTAATTTATGTGGAAAACCCAAAAGACTCCACTCCAAAACTGCTAGAACTCATACAGGAATTCAGTAAAATGTCAGGATATAAAAGCAATGCACAAAAATCAGTTCCATTTCTATACACCAACAAGATGGAAGAAAGAGAAAGTAAGGAGTCAATCCCACTTATGATTGCACCAAGAACGATAAGATACCTAGGAATGAATCGAACCAAAGAGACAAAGTATCTGTACCCAGAAATACTCAGTACTCTGTATTTATGCAGTACTCATGAAAGAAATTGGGGAAGGCACAAAGAAATGGAAAAATGTTCTATGTTCATGCTTGGAAGAACAAATATTGTGAAAATGTCTTTGCTACATGAAGCTATCTACACATTTAATGCAATCCCTATGAAAATACAATCAACTTTTTTTCAAAGAAATGGAACAAATAATCCTAAAATTTATATGGAACAAGAAAAGACCCCAAATAGCCAGAGGAATGTTGAAAAAGAAAACCAAAGATGACAGCATCACAATTCCAGACCTCAAGCTTTATTACAAAGCTGTCATCATCAAGATAGTATGGTACAGGCACAAAAACACACACACAGATCAATGCAAGAGAGTAGAGAGCCCAGTAATGGACTTTCAAGTCTCTGGTCAACTAATCTTTGACAAAGCAGGAATGAATGTCCAATAGGGAAAAAAAAAAGTCTCTTCAATAAATGGTGCTAGGAAAATTGGACATCCACATGCAGAATAATGAAACTGGATCATTTCCTTACATCACACACAAAAGTAGACTCAAAATGGATGAAAGACTTCAATGTGAGACAAAAGTCCCTCAAAATCCTTGAGAAGAACACAGGCAGCAACCTGATTGTCCTGATCCACAACAACTTCTTCCTAGAAATATCGCCAAAGGCAAGGGAAACAAGGGCAAAAATGAACTATTGGGTGTTCATCAAGATCCAAAACTTTTGCACAGCAAATGAAGCAGTCAACAAAACCAAAAGATGACCAACAGAATGGAAAAAGACATTTGCAAATTACATATCAGATAAAGGGCTAGTTTCCAAGATCTATAAAGAACATATTAAACTCAACACCCAAAGAACAGATATTCCATTCAATAAATGGGCAGAAGACCGGAACAGGTATTTCTGCAAAGAAGACCTCCAAATGGCCAACAGACACGTGAAAAAGTTCTCAACATCACTCAGGACCAGAGAAATCCAAATCAATACCACAATGAGATACCTCCACACACCAGTCAGAATGGCTAACATCAACCAGTCAGGAAACAACAGGTGTTGGTGAGGATGTAGAGAAAAGGGAATCCTCCTAAACTATTAGTGGGAATTCAAGATAGGGCATCCACTCTGGAAAATAGTATGGAGTTTCCTCAAAAAGTTGAAAACAGAGCTACCCTATGACCCAGCAATCCCACTACTGGATATTTATCCTAATGACAGAAATGTAGTGATCTGGAGGGGCATGTGCACCCGAATGCTTACAGCAGTAAATTCCACAATAGCCAAATTATGGAAAGAACCTAGATGTCCATCAACAGATGAATGCATAAAAAAGATGTGTTATATATATCTTTATCTATATATCAATGTATCTATCTATATATGTCTATATTTGCACACACACACACACACACACACACACACACGCACACACACACACACACTTTTTTTTTTTCCCTTGGGGTCCTGGGATTGAGCCTGCATCTGGGTTTCTGCTCAGCAAGCTGCCTCCTTCTCCTCTCTCTCTTCCTGTTTCTCTTCCTAAATGTGATCTTTCTTTGTCAAATATATCTTAATAAAAATAAAATCTTAAAAAAATAAATTCTTTAAAGAAACATTTAGATTAAATTAAATCATAATTAAGTAGCTTAAATTAAATTAAATCCTAATCCAATCCTAATCAATAAGTCAGGTGCCCTTATAAGAATGAGAAGAGACACCAAGAATGGACCTGCGTAGGGAAAGACCATGTGAGGACACAGCAAGAAGGTCCAGTCTCCAAGCCAGGAAGAGAAGCTTCAGGAAAAACTAAGTCTTCTGATACCTTAATTTTAGATTTCCAGCTCCCAGAATTCTGAAAAAATAAATTTCTTTTGTTTAAGCCAACCAGTCTGGTGGCTGGCATTCTGTTAACACGATCCTAGCAACCTAATGGAGATTTTGGCATTGAAAAGTAGGGAGCTGCTGTAACAAATACCTGCAAATATGGAAGTGACTTTGTGGAAGTGGGATGGGGAAAGGCTGGAAGAGTTACAAGGTACATGTTAGAAAAGCTTACATTGACTTGTAGAGACTGTCAGTACAAGTATGAACCTTTAAAGGTGATGCTCATGTGGTCTCTGAAGGGAATGAAGAATGTTATTAGAAACTGGAGGAAAGGTGATCTTTTTTATAAAGAGGTAAACACTTGGTTGAATTGTGCTTAGTGTTTTCTGGAAAACAGAATATATTTGTGATGAGCTTGAATGATTACCTGAGGAGATTTCTAAGAAAAAAAATGTCAAGGGTGCAATCTGGATTTTTGTTACAGTTCATAGTAGAGTGCAAGAGCTTAGAGATGATTTTAACAAGGAATTGTTAAACAATTGTTAAGCAAAAAGGAATTAGACTTTGAATACTCAGAAAACTCTCAGCCCATCCACAGTGAAAAACATAAGAAAAGCATGATCTGGAGAGAGCAAGAATTGTTGGCTTGAAGAATACTTCAGGAAAGACGTTATAGGTGTGACTCCTGGCCAGCAAGATAGGAATGTGTAATGTTAAAATTTGAACCAGGGATCCACTTCTGGAATTTCAGTTTTTAACTCCTCAGCTCTCAATTTTAACACTTTCTTATTCACAGAATCTACTTCTCTATCCTGTATACTGTGTGTGTGCTCACACACACACACACACACACACACACACACACATATATTTATTTATATTATTATATTTTTTATTTATTTATTTTTATTTTTTATATTTTTATATTTTATTTTATATTTATATTTATATTTTATATATATATATAAATATAATAAATATAAATATAAAAACATTAAATATAAATATATATATAATATATAATATAATATAAATATAATATATAATATAATATAATATATATTATATATAAATAATATATATAATATAAAATATAATATAATATATATTATATATAATATATTATATAATATATATAATATATAATATAAAAATATAATATAATATAAATATTAATATTTATATTATATTATATTTTTATATTTATGTTTTTATATTTATATTTATTATATTTTTATTATATATATATATATATATATATGTATATATATATATATATATTACATGGGATACAAGTTTGGTACTTTCTTCATCCCCCTGTGGTACAGATTTTAAAAGACAAGACAAGACATTAGAAGTTTAAGAGGAGTGACAGCACTATTAAAAAAAAATGATTTCAGTTATATGTGGAATCTGAAAATCAAACAAAAAACAAACCCTTACATATAGAGAACAAACTGGTAATTGCCAAAGGGAAAATGGGTAGGAGAATGGGAAAAACAGATAAAGGGGATAAAGAGGTAAAAAATTTTCAGTTACAAAATACATAAGTTACAGAAATGTAAAGTACAGCATAGAGAAAATGTTCAATAATACTGTAACAATGCAGTGTGGTCACAGATGGTGACTATGTTTATCATGGTAAGCATCAAGTAATATACAGAATTATCAAGTCACTCTACTGTACACCTGAACCTAATATAACATAGTATGTTAATGATACTACAGTATTTTTTCTAAAAAATTTAAAAATAAAATAAAATAAAAAGAACAATACCTGTGCTATGGGTGATTGGAATGTGAAAGGGACATTTCTTAGCCTAACGAGTTTGTGTCTATAAACATAATGTAGAAATGTTTGGGATCTTGTGTTTTCTGGAGTTGAGCAGTAACTACATTTGCTAGAAAGGGGGGGTCTCCCTATATCACTGTCAATAGAGTTTTCATATATGAGGCTAGGTATCATTGGAAAATTTGGATGTCTGAAATTAACCGAAAACTGAGAAGAAACATTTTATCTGTGGTAAGCCCATTGGCAGCTTCTAAGAAAGGCATTTATTTCAGTTGAATGTTAAGAAAGCTCCAGCTGACTGGAGCTATGTATTAAAAGACCCTTGTCAGATTTTCTTTTAAAACTATGTGTTTTATGGGGCACCTGGGTGGCTCAGTTGATTAAGCATCCAACTCTTGGTTTTGGCTCAGGTCATGATCTCAGGGTTTGAGATCAAGACTTATGTGGGGCTGCATGCTCAACATGGGGTCTGTTTAGATTTCTCTTCCTCTCCCTCTGCCTCTGCCCCTCCTCCAACTCATGCACATGCACATCATCTCCTTCCTTCTCTAAAATAAATAAAGGAAAATCTTCTAAAATATGTTTTTTTTTCATTTTTGAGATATTGTACATCTGGATTTTCCTATAAAATTGATGATTTGAAATGTTAGGAAGTAGTTAGCATTAAGTATGTTGAAGGCAAAGAAAGGTGTCTATGCACGGAGACTTAACACCTCATTTGTAATCTCTGGCTTGCACAAAGTCATGAAGAAGAAAAGAGTAACAAATCCAATTACACACCAGCTAAGGCTGGGTAAAAAAATGTTTAGTGTAGCCAGTAAGCTTGGTCACAATTAGCAGTATGGGTTTGGAGGAAAGGAAATAGATAGTTGTTACCAATCTGGAAGTTTTGTTATGTGGGTTTGGCAGTCAGTCTTAACAGAGATACCAAAATGAGACAAGGGAGTCCCCTAGGGTACAAAATTGAAGGGCCACTCACTTGCAGGATCATGAAAGTTCATGGGTGAGTCTTGTGCAAACCTAGGCATGAATATCTCCTGACATCGTGTGCTCGGATGCATCAATTGCTTCACCTTAGTGCTTGTTCTGGTGTTTACACTACGTCAAAAACAATTAATTATTCTTTTCTCACATGATATGGCTATTTTTCAGTTTGGGGAACAGCAAATATTAGTGAAAAATAGTAATGAAAGAGTAGTAAATAGAAAAAAAAATATCTGGACACAAATGGCCTATTTTGTGATGGCAAATTTGCAACCATTTGCTCCAATAAATCAAATTTTATTTTGTATTTATAGATTTTCAGTTATACTTCCATACTCTGATACAATTTAACTTTCTTGGTTTACATATTTATTCATTCCAAGGTATTTATTGAGTTCCTACCTGATGTGTCATTGTGCTAGGCAATTGACTATATATTGGTGAATAAAACAGAAAAGGTGACTGCCCTTTTGGAGTTGATAAGTGAGAGAGAAAAAAAACATTTAATATGTATATAACTAAATTAATAAGTACTCATCATTGTGTGAAGGACAATAAAAGAAACAAACACAATACAGGAATTCCTACTCTTATTGGTTCATGTTCAAGAACACAGTCAAGGATCACCTCCAAGACCCTTGGCAATGCAGTGTGGTTGAGGAGAATTCCTGCCAGAAGTCCTAAGACGTTTGAGAAAGTAAATTATATAACATATTTTCTTTCAATATTAAAGATAAAATTGAAATAATTCATGCATGCTTTAAAAATAGGAAGACATTTTTTCAAGTATGTAGAATAAAAGCAAAACACATTTGGCCATACCACAAAGATACTATTAACAAAGTAATTTCTTTCTTTCTAGTTTTGTATCATGCCACACTTTAATAAAATTCATATTACTCCTGGACTACTCTTCCTCTGCTCTTGTCATTCTGTTTCTCTTCCTTCTCCTACTCTTCCTTTTAATTCTTACATACTTAAGATTCATCTAATTTTAATTTCTTCTCATTTAAAGCTACTCTTGGAGGGTACCCTGGGAGGCTCAGTTGTTGAGTTTCAGCTCAGGTCTTTTACTTTTGGGTCCTGGGATCCTGCCCAGAGTTGGACTCTGTGCTCAGCAGGGAGTCTGTTTGAAGATTCTCTGCCTCTTCCAAACACACCCCCCAACACTCTCTCTGTCTAATAGAAATTATTTAAAAAGAGATGAAAAATAAGAAAAACCTGAAAAAAAATTAAAAGGCTACAAAATAAAAATACAAAGAGTGCTACTTAGTGTTTTCCCTAAGCTCTGAAGCTTTGCAGCTCTCTATTATCAGTAAACTTGAGAGGAGTGAGTTGTTTGTGATGGTCTTCTAAGGAAGGGATCTCTTGCCCTGATCCTCAAGTGGACTCCAACTAGTGCAAATGCAGCTCTCCTAAGCAGCAGAGACAGGCCTCCGGATAAGCAGCTCTGGAGTCCAGTATGTGGTGCAGTTTTACTCCCTGAAGGCTTGCAGCACCAATGGCTGAGATGAATATCGCTGCACCCTGCTCTCTACCCAGGAGCTGAAAATTTGCACCCCAGCTCTTCAGTGAGCCCTCACAGGAAAAAAAAAAAAAAAAACAAACAAACAACAATCCACCAGTCACTAACTTCTCGGTTTCTGTCAGAACTCTGTGTTCACGCTGCCAGTGACAAGGCATGTTTATCTCAGGAACGCGATTGAGTCCTATCTAAATCCAATACTTTTGTTTTTAAAGATTCAATTTATTTGAGAGAGAGAGAGAGAGAGAGAGATAGAGTGGGAGTGAGAGAGAGAATGAGATGGGAGAAGGTCAGTGAGAGAAGCAGACACCCCATGGAGCTGGGAACCTGAT
Organism: Lutra lutra; assembly: GCF_902655055.1. Lineage (NCBI taxonomy): Eukaryota > Metazoa > Chordata > Mammalia > Carnivora > Mustelidae > Lutra > Lutra lutra. Next base: position 25,727 of record NW_025923850.1, on the reverse strand, counting down.
GTGGGACTGGATCCAGATACTCTGGGGTCACGACCTGAGCTGAAGGCACTTACTTAAAAAACTGAGCCACCCAGGTGACCCCGATTCCAATTTCTATAGATTCCTGTGGCACAGAACCACACGATACCTGCCAGGTGTTTGAGGTCTTGACATGCTATTTTTTTTTTTTTTTTTTTTGGTTGGACCCCTCTCAGGAAAGTGAACGCCCAACAATGCTGTGATTCGGAGTATAGGGCTACACAGAGCAGAAAGCCAGGACCTAGCTTCATGGCTTTTAGCCATTTTTCCAGAGTCTGGGAACTCTGAAGCATCTGGGCCCCAGGTGTTCTTCTTGTGATCCTCAGGATCCTCAGATCATGCTGTCACACCTGGGATTCCACCCCACTTCACTACTTGAACACTTTTAAGCCATAAATGTCCCCCATAGTAGTCGACTCCTAAGTGTTTCAATCAAGCACTTCATTGTCACTAAAAACTTTGCAGTAGGCTCCTTAAGGTAGGTGCCTCCCCTCTGCTGTATCCACAGTCATATCACCAGCACAACTTATTCCCACCCATGCCACTCAAGCTCTGAAGCTGCTGCAGGCACCACAAGAGAGCTAGATGTTGCTCTTGAGGTGGTTCAGGATCTTCTTCTGGGGATGGTGCATAGGTCCAAGAAGAAAAAGTATCATCACCACGATTCATTTTTCACGTCAATGAAAAAATTTCCCACCACTCAATGTTCTCTGAGTTCTTGAAGCAATCCCTGTAAATTCTCCCCTGATGGCAGGTCATGGGCACAGGGATCTGTGAATAGTCATTACTCCTGGACTACCAATTGATGGAGACTTGCTCTATGTGGCCTAAATTGTTCCATCCACTGGTTTATATCAGCTACACCCTGTCCTCCTCACCTCAGCATCTCTCCTCCCTCTGCCCATCCCCTCCTGCTTGTGTTCTTTACCCCCTAATAAATAAAATCCTAAAAAAAAATAAATAAAAGATTGAGCATAAAAGTGAATACTTAGGCCTTCAAAACCTGATTGGAAAAACCCTTCTTTGTGTATTTCTTTGTCATCTTTCCTCTTGTGCTGATGGCGTCAGAGGTGCAGGACATCCCAGGGAGTGAGAAGGCCCATGGTGGAGGGTCTCTGCATTCCTGAAAGACCACATAAAGGATTTCAGTCTCCTAATCTTAGGAGTCCCCCAGCATGGTCATGGGAGTAAATCTGTGGTGACATGTTACCAAAATTTGGGGAGTTACTTGGTAATTTAGCATAATGTAATATGCTTACAACATGTTGAAATAACCAAGTTAAATTCAAGAGTTATCAGCCAAAAACCTTTAAAAATGACAAAAGAGACACCTGGCTTCCTCATTCAGTAGGATACTTGACCTCTGGGTTATGAGTTTGAGCCCCACATCAGGCACAGTTTACATAGAAAACAAAAACAAGAAAAAAGAAAAAAAAAGGGAAAAAAAGACTTACACATGAGAAAAATCAATGAGGCTTAAACAATAGAGCTGGTCAGTGTCAGGATGGATCCTGCCTCCCATTCATTCAGCCACTGATCACTGCACACTCAGGTGGTGCCAGTGCTTATCAGTCAACCAGGTTCTCCATCTAAGAACTCAGGGCCGAGAGGAGAATATGGACAGACAAGAAACAAAAATAAGAATGAAAATATCAATTGCTCCATAGGAAATGAGCAAGGGACTACAACTAAGTACTGAGCTCCACCAAGTGAGGGGTTTGACAAGGCTATCCTGAGATGACATTGAGAATTCCTGTGACAGGAAAAGAAGGAGGCAGCCCTGCACAAATATGAGTGTATTCAGCCTGGCAAGGACACCATGGAGCAGAGAATTGGGGGCAGAATTTCATGTTCCCAGAGTGGAGGTTTGAAAGGAGGCCACGGTGGCCAGAGGAAGCTGAGGAAGAGAGAAGAGAGAGAGGGTACGAAGACCAGGACCCAGGGCAGTTCCACAGTATCAGTGCCCTTCTCCCAGGGCTGTGTGACCACATTTCCACACACTCAGGGGCTGAACCCACAAACACTGTCTCCCGGCCTCAGGGTATCAGGAATCTGGCAGTACTTAGCTGGGGGCTTCTTCCAGAGTCTCTCGTTAGGTTGAGGCTGTTGAGAACACCAAGGGAGGACTTGCTTCACTGAGAACCTGGAGATCCGTTCTTGTTCACACCAATGTCATAGGGGGCAGGGTTGAAAGAGAATTCCTGAGGTGCCTCTTACCTGTGCCAGAACCCATCCAAGTTCCTGAAGCTGTGCCACATTTCTCTCCTTGCTGGAGGTGTGTGAGTACTGGGGTGTGGTGTGTCTGGAATGGAGTGCCCTTGATCTGAAGACCAGCAAAGGCCTCCAGACAGGTCTCTGAGGCCTCCTACCTGGCTGCTGGGCACTGTCTTTACATATATCTAGAAAGGAGATGGGGCAGGAGCTGAATGAGATCCCATTCTATACCTCCTTGAAGGACAAGGAGGTGCCCCAACTGCGATCAGAGTCCAGCACTGGTTTGAGATGATTGCAGGTGTTGGGGAGACCCCACTCCAAGGGCGCCAGTGCAGAACAAAGGACACCACTTCTTAGAAGCTAGCCTGCGCTCCTAGGGTCCTGTACTCACATGCACCTCCATCCCTTCTCTTCCCCTTCTGGTCCTGCGCACACCTTGGACAGAAGCAGAGTCATTGTCCACTTATTTATAAGGATATCATTAAAGAGACTTTAAACCATGTCTCATCTCATTTATCTAGAATTCTTTTGCACTGTGCTGTGCATTTTCCTATCTCGTTCTCCCAGGTGTCCCCATTGGCCCAACAGCTCTTCTCCAAGTTCTGCAAGTCTTGCAAATGATCATGGTGAATTGGGGGACTTTTATCCAAAGGGACCTTCAGCCCAGGTACTCTGTCTCTTGCTCTGCCCTTTTGCTTTGATGGAACACATCTTTGGGGTCCCTCCAGGGTCAGGATCAGGGGTTCCACTGTGTTGCACACCATTCCAGAAGGCCAGTCATTTATCATAGCCATTGAGCCCTTTACTGAAGCAGGAATTTGATGTGATCCAAACCAAACCAAAACCAAGAGCCTTATGATTAACCCAAGGAAACACTGAGTCACCTTATTCTTTTTAGGACTGTGGGCTCTCATGTCCCAACTCTTGCCATAAGTCATTGAGATCTGAGGGGGGGGTCAGTCTGCCCTCCAAAACCCAATTCTCCTGTGGGCTATAGCACTGATAGCTATGTCTCATGTCTCCTCTGATTCACCTCAGGGGAAAAATGGCTCAATCAGAAAGAGAAATGAGACCTTCGTGCATTTACCAACCAGGCCAACATGCTGGAGACAGAAATATAACACCTGGCACCTGCCTTCCTAAGAAGAGATCTAAACTCTGTCTACTTGTTCCTGGATACATACCGAGGCTTTGCCACCACCCAAGAGGTGCTGGCCCTACTATTTGAAAGATGAGCACACTGCCCCTAACTGCCAAGTGTGATTTCGCCAATGCCTGGTTGTGAGACTTTGGCATGTCTTCAAACTTCTCCAAGCCTCAGTTTGATCCTAACTGGGACAGAATTATTATAGGGAATCAGTGGGGACTTGTAGGGAAAGTATACCTGGGTGCCTGCTCCTGTGGAATAGTCTGCTAGAGGGCCTGTGGTCATGCTATTTGAGCATTCTCCTGCTCCTCATGATGAAGCCTCTTCCTCATCCCTCACTATCACTGTGGTCTTGAGCTGGGATGTTTTGCCATTGAAAGGGAGATTTGAGACTCCATCTGGGGTCTGTGAATCCAGAGCAGGCATCCCTCGGTGTGAGCAGGGGGCCAGGCCTACTCAGATATCTGTGATGGGCTGGTTGGGGCCCTTTCATTCACCACACATTCAGGAAGCCCCACTCAGTGGAGGCATATATATAGGAGCTGCATATGATCCCTACACAGAACAGACAGCACCTCAGGGTTGCACACTAGTTGGGGTTCAGATGATGAGAGGTAGCATCCACAGGACATTTCATGTGATGCCCCCTGGCCTCCTCTAGATATGTGTGCATTTTCTCCAACTATCATGAGGTCAGAAGAGCCCAGGAGAAGTGGAACATGTGAGTGATCTTCAGCTGATAAAGGAGGGCCTTCCCTCTCCACCAGGGTAGTGAGGTGATGTAAATTAGAGGGCCTGCTGGACCTTCACCCACACATCTTTTATTCCTACTTTAGGAATAACAGTACCTCTATGTCTGAGAGCTTTTTTTCTGGAAAATGGGAAGGTGTACTGGGGCAATGTGGTTGGTGTGTGACCACTGTGGAAAAGCATAGTGGGATGGAGGACAGCTTCAAACACTACAAGGATCATTCTTCATCCCTGCTCCCTCCCAGCCCTGTCTCTGCCCCAAATACAGGACCCTGAACTGAGGATTTAGGAACCATCACACAACAGTCTATTAGAACCTGGACACCTGGTGTTCAGAGGGTGCTCAGGAGACCCAGTGAGAGGTCAGGGAGCACACAACCCACATCCTGTGGGAGATTAGTGTCAGTGGAAGAAGACCTACTCATGGCACCTAGTAAATAAGGCAGCACCTGGGCATGGGAGGTAACGTTTGAGGTATTGGGGGGTCCTGGGAAGGCCTGGCTAGAGACAGAGTACCTTTGTTCCCTCCTTGGTTGGATCTTCACAGAGAAGTGGCATGTGAAGTGAGGGTAATTAGGAGGCCAGACACCACCCCTCGTGGGCACATGCAGTTGGATTCAAGTGGCATGTGAGCAAGTAGATAGACTGAAGAGTGTGTCCACTTCCCCTAAGAAGAACAGAAATGCTCATACCATTGATTAAGGACTCCCACTCATAGCGCGTTTTTGCCAGCCCGCCATTTGTGTCCAGGCCTTTCCTGGGGAGGACTGACAGATAACAGGTGGAGAAGGATTAGGACTTGTCTCTGACAGGAACTGGAAATCCGGGGGCCCAGGTTCCCACAGAGTTTCCCTGGGATATTGGTTTGGATGGGTTCCCTGTCCTTTGACGACTCTACCTACCTGCCTGTCCTCAAGGCTATCTATTCCATCTTGAGCACATGGCTGGAACAATATTCTGGGGATTTTTTCCAGTCCCCAGCATCTCCCAGCCTGTATATGCTGCTGGTATACATGGGGCTCAATATGCCAGGCCTGGAGTGCTGTGCCGAACTTCTGCTCTCACAGATGCAACACCTTGAGCCCATGAAGAGAGAGCCTGGGGATGAGGAGGTCTGGGGCTGACTGATGTGGACCTGAGGAGGAGACAGTGTGGGCCACTCTGAGTAAGCCTCCACAGATTGTTATTGGTCTGAAAGGAGTGAGTAGTCTCAGATCTCTGTCCCCATGGCTTCAGTTGGAGAGACATTCCAAGGATTGGGTCTTGAATGCAGACCACATTGAGTGGTGGGAAAAGTTTCTTTTATGTATGAGGCAAAAGGGAAGTCAGTCGTGCTGATGATACTTTCTTTTCTTGGAGCTACAGCACCAGCCCTACAGCAAGATCCTGATCCACCTCAGGAACCCATCCCAACTCCCACTCTGGCACTCACTGCACCTTTGGAGCCTGAGCTGGCCCACCCCATCCCTGCTGCTGTGGCTCACCAGTCAGGAAGAGCAGTGACATCACCTGCCCTGGTGGGGCTAGTGTGGGTGGTAGTCAGAGCTCTAATTCACGCTCCTGAGTTGGAAGAGCCAGCGGCCCCTTTGCCTGACCTGGAGGTCCAGCAGGGTCCTGCTCCTGCTCCTGGAGCTCCTGAATGGCCTGAAACACCACCTGCCTCAGTGGAGCAGCCAGCCTCAGCCCCTGAGCAGCAGATGGTGCAGGCATTAGTCCTAAACAATGCCTTCCCCTCCCCTGTCATTGCCTCCTTTGTAATATTTGTGTTTTGTATACACCCGTATAATGACTTAATGGATTTTGCTCATTAAATAAAATAGAATTTGAGTTTACATAAAATTTTACTCAGAGTCTTTCAATGTTATATCAATGTCTCATTAGGTACATTCAGAGTTGGCACAACCATTTACTTTTACGACATTTCCATCAGAGACACCTGAGCTACTAATCACTCACTGCTCATTCCCTCACCCCAGTCCCTGAAACCACTGCTCTTCTCTCTGTCTCTGGTACATATTTCACTTGTCTTGGATTTTCATGTGCCTGGAATCCTACAATATGTCCTTCTTTGTCTGTCTGCAGCACATAAGTGTGATTCACATTTTTTAAATTATGCAAATAACATTTTATTATATAGGAATATTCCTGAAAGAACAAAGATCATGGGAAGCTCCAAAATGAACTATTTTCATTATCTATGATAGGATTCCCTTTCATAAGGATGCCTTGAAAAGCAGAAACCGCAAGAGAAATATCTGGGTCCATGAGCCCCTTTCAATTCTTTCATTTTCTTGGATAAACTATGTTTAAACTATTGTAATGGTCATATTATAAAATATTAAAATCATATCTTAAATATTATAATTTATGCTAACAAGTTAGGTCATGAAGTAAATGGTTCTTTAGGTTTTATCCAGGCTATATTTATTTAGTAAATAATGGTTTATTTATTTTTTTAAAGATTTTATTTATTTATTTGACAGAGAGAGATCACAAGCAGGCAGAGAGGCAGGTAGAGAGAGAGGAGGAAGCAGGCTCCCTGCTGAGCAGAGAGCCCAATGCGGGGCTCGATCCCAGGACCCTGAGATCATGACCTGAGCCGAAGGCAGCGGCCTAACCCACTGAGCCACCCAGGCGCCCCTAAATAATGGTTTAAATATGAAAAAAGAAGACACATTCTTCTACCAGGAAATAATCACCCATAACACACGGTGTCCATCTTCCCTGCCTTTCCTTCTAAGTGTAGTGTGTGTGTGTGTATGTGTCAGAGTTGGGCAGGAAAGGTTCCAGGGCTGCACTCTTGTTCTACCTGATGTCCCCACAGTGGACAGGCACTGTTGCTGCTGTCCCCTTGGACATTCACTGAGTGACAGCACTCAGCAGCCCCATCTGTTGAACAACTAAGCCATTTCTAATTATTTGACTCCCATAATGTAAGTGCCATAAATCTCTGTTTCTTTAGGAATGATTCATAAAAACACCAATACTAGAACACACATCAACCAAATTTTGGGGGGACTGGCTGCTGGCTCCTCTATGCTCTATTTATTAAGGTGAAGCCTTGCTTTGGAAAGGAAGGATCCCAGATTCTATAGATGAGACCTGATATCATGAGGAGGACAAACCAGCATTGATGCCATCGGGGTATTGGGAGAGACCATAGAGAATGGAAGAGGCTGCCCACAAATGTTCTCATATGTCCTCTCCCACAAGCTTCCCTGCCTTGTGTCCTGGAACACACCTCACCCATGCCCTGTCTCATGACACTCTCCAGCCATCCCAGGCCCTCATGCTCCTTAACTCAGATGCTAAATAGTGCAACCAGACCATGTTCCATGCCAGCAGAGGGGTGTAGGTCAGGCCACTCCTCTCAGCTTGCTCCCTGTCATTCCTGGCTGAACCCCATCGTCTCAGAGAGGAACCTCTAAAGACAGTGCAGGTCAGTGGGTTACAGACAAGTGTTCAACCAAATGTAGTTTTAGCAGAAACAGCAAGAACCACTTGAACTTGTGTTAGCAAAGGTCTTTACAAAGCACATTGGCTGCTCATGAAAGCTTCAGGATGGACAGAGCCTCAACCAGAGACTTTGACACTTGACAAAGCTCATCCACTCATCCACACCACTCAGGATGCTCTAGCTTTGACCCCCTGACCCTGCCAACTCCAAACTTGGTATCCCTCAAGTTAAGCTTGTCTGAGACAGGGGACTGTGCTTCCTGCTGAGACCCCTTTCCTCCTTCAAGTCAGATAAGGGGTAGTCCACTTGATCTGACACTCTATTAGAGGCCATCATCATTAATTCCTGTCTTCTCTGCCATAACATGGAGATAACCAGGCACAGAAGATATCCTCAGAGAGAGGACATTTGGGGCTCTCCCTGAAGGAAGAGAGAGAAAAACCAGTGAGTGGGACTCATTGAGAAAGGAGAGCTCTGAGCACTAGGGGAAGGGCTGCCATGGGCCAGGTGTTGCCATATTGGTCAATAGCACAGGCTTTGTGTTGGCTTATAGGGAGTGGCCAGGCTTCCTCTCACAAATAGGTCTATCAAACACCAAAATGACATCCATAAAATACTTTCTACTCCAACCACAAAAAGGCAGTGGGACCCAGGCAGCCAAGGAGTCCTAAGATTATTTGTACCAATGATTACACGGTGGGGGAAAAGTGGGACAGGCTAATGGAAAAGTGGGCAGCTAATTTCCATGCTTGGGGAGAAAGAGCCCCATCACAAGACACCCCAATATTTGTTCCAGGAAGAGGTGACAGTTCCAGGGGCTCCAGGCTGCAAGTCTCCACACTGAGGATTTTCCATGTCCAGAACAAAAGCTTTGGGTGACATCCTGCCCCAGGGCTGGCCTGGGTCTGATGGATGGGCCCCAGTGTTGTGGGATCCCATACTGGAGGGGATGAAGGGTTTCTGGAAGGACAACTGAATCAAGGGTGCGTGGATTGGCAGGCTGAAGGGACACAGTAAGGCAGAGACCCAGAGCCCATGACAGGAATGGGCTCCCTGTGGGCTAATTTTAGCAGGTAACGCTAATGATTACTGAGTATCTTTTTATTGCATGAATCACGTCAGTCAATCCCCCTAACAATTCCATGTGGAAGGTAGAAATGCTGCCCCTGTTTGATGAAAAAGGAAACCAAGGCTTTAAGAAACTCCTCCTTTCCATGATCCCCATTGAGTCACAGGCAAGATTTGAACCCAGGGCTTGCCAGCATTGTGGGTTCAACCTCAAAAGAAGGTTGCATTTAGTTGCTTCAGAAGAGACTTCTCAACTCTAAGGTTACATGAGCCTTTGTACCCAATGAGAAACCTCCTCCTACCCAGACAAAGAATGGCTGGCACTGGAAGATTCCTCAGTGCCAAGCCACAGCATCATCAGACAACAGACCCAGGAGAAGCCCCAGTCAGAGGTGACACCACTGCCCCTTGAATTCAGTGAGGTCTCCAGACTTCGGGGTTGGATGTGTAGCTTTGTGCACCTCTGAGTTCCAGCAGTGAGCGATGTGGATGGAACAGAGTCCAATGGCAGGGAGATAGCAGTTCTAGCCCCTGCTCAGCCTCTTTGTAGCTGGGCAACCCCAAGCAGGGCTCTGAAGCTACAGACCCCATCCCTAAATTGGAGAATGTAATGGGTACTGCTAAGTGAGACGTAGAAAGAAATGACTCATACAGTTCCCGCCTGGTGCCTGTGAGCACGTGTAGAGTCCAGAGGAAAGGCATTCATGTCAGTGACCAATTTATCCATGTATCTGGTCTTCCACTTGTTGGTTCTGTTGTCATCCTTAAGAAACAGATGCAAAAGCTAAGGTCAGGAAGATTTCTTCTTAGGCTTTCTTCTTTGAGGTTTATAGTTTTAGCTCTTGAATTTAGATCTGTGACCCATTTGGGGTTCATTTTCTGTCTCCTCTGAAGGGGGGGGTCCACGGACCTTCATTCAATAATTTATAATTTTATATATTGGTATGTGCAAGAACGGATGCACTTCAGTCACTGTAGTACCTTAGGTTGTCACTTGTAGGGAGTTGTCAATAGATCCGCAAGAATCTGTAGAATCATTTTTATTCTATCCTTGAAAAAATTCGCTGAGATTATAAAGGAAGTCCAAATGGAGGTTAACTTATATCTTCTGCAGGGGTGGAGCAATGTCCTTGTTAAGAGTACACACCCTCCTCTGGTGGCCACAAGTGACATTGCAGGAGTTCCCTGAAATGTCTGCAAAACAAGCCAGTCAATGTTGGACATCTTTAAGGATTCACAGAGAGATCAAAACAGCTCCAAAATATTCAACGTTTTGGAGTGTATGTTCTAGGAAATCTCTGGAAAATGGGCTTTTCCCCTAATGCACTATTTGAGAAATATTTTCTGAGTAGCTGAGTCAAGCCTTGGGTTCCAGGATAGAAAGTAGGGAGAATGGTGGATGCTTCCCAAAAGGCACATGGTGTACGGTGGGATAGTGTGGGAAATAAGTGGTCCACACCACAGTTCTATATATCTGGTTGAAAGAAAGCAGTAAAAGAAAACAAGACATATTTATGGATTCCTTTGCTTACACTAAATATAAAACATTTTAGACAATTTGAAAACTATCACTCAGCATATCTGTATCCTCTTTTCGCAGTCAGATGACATCAACTTATATTACCAGCTTATTCTTTTACTTATTAGGAGAAGATAGTGTCATATATTGAACTCTTAATGACTCTACAAAAATCCTTGTAGAACTAACACATGGATTAAGTCCTAACTTAAGGACACAGATTCTATATACAAAAATGAGTTTCATCTCTATACACGAATAACATGCTATCAAGGACAGAAATTAAGAAAATTATTTATAATTGATAATCACTCAAAAAGAATAAAATACACAGGAATTATTTTCACCTGGAGGTGAAATACCTGCATACTGAAAACTTAAATCATTAATGAAAGAATTTGAAGGAGACAGAGTTAAGTCTGGAGACATCCCATGCTAATGGAGCCCTAGAATATATGTAATGCAAAGGTCCACACTGCATAAACAATCTAAGTATTCACTGCAAACCCCATCAAGATCTAGTGGCATTTTAGAAATAAAACCAGTAATCCTACAGAGTGACTACTACCACAAAAGGCCCTGATAGTCAAAGCCATCTGGAGAAAAACAAACCTGGAGGCATCATGCTTTCTGAATTCAAAATGTATTACAGAGTTGTAGAAATGAAAATTGTATGGTATTGACATGCAGACAGACACACTGATCAATGGAACAGAGTAGAAAACCCCGGAAAAAACCCACACATATGGAGTCAATTGATTTCTAACAAAAGCTCCAAGAATATAAAATATGGAAGCAACAGCCTCCATGATAAGTGCTTTGGAAACACTGGGCAACCTCAAGTAGAGCAATGCAACTGAATGTCTATCCCACCTGATCCACAACAACGAAGTCACAATGTGGCAAGGACTTCAACAAAAGAGATACACCCATAAAATACCAGCTGGAAATTGGGCAGAATGTTATTAACACCCCTGCCTTTTTATAATAAGATCCATGACTAAAATTTGAACTCCAGATTCTGAGATCTAGAGTCAGATGCTGTGTTTACAGAGCCAGGCAAGAGTCTATTAAAACTATGCAGCACAGAGCTGTCAGAAGAGATCTAGTCATTCATCCACTTAACACAAGTTTTTTTTTTTTTTTTTAAGAATGTTTCCTAAGTTTCTTATTGACACTGATTTCTGGATTGACATCAGAAACAAAGCTACAATAAAAACAACTGAGACTGCATCAAACTGAAAGCCTTCTGTACAGCAAAGGAAATCTCCAGCCATCAGCACATTGAAAAGTCAACATACTGAAGAGGAGAAATATTTGCAAACTACCTAACTGATAAATGTCTCATATCCAAAATATTGAAGAACTCATAAAACTCAATAACACAGATAGCCATTACCAGATCATCAGAGTTCAGACTAGATATTTTTTCAATGAAAACACAGAGAGAGCCATCAAATACACGAAGAGATGTTCACCACCACTTATCACCAATGAAATGCAAATCAGAGGCCAAAATGATGTCACCTGTCACCTGTCAGAGTGACTAGTATCCAGAACACCAAACAAGAATTTTAGCCAAAACGTGGAGTAAAGGGAAGTGTGCTCTATTGTGCTCTAGTGGGACTGTAAACGGGCTCTGTTGGTAGGAGTATAAATGGGTGCAGCTACTATGGAAAACAGTGTCAAGTTTTCTAAAAAAATTCAACAGAGAGGCACCCGGCTGACACAATCAGAAGAGTGAGTGACTCTTGATCTCAGGGTCATGAGGTTGAGCCCCACATTGGGGGTAAAGAGTACTTTAAAAATAGATATAGAACAAACATATGATCCAACAATTCTCCTCTTATGTATTAGAATGAAGCCAAGTCTTCTCTCTTCTACAATAAAGGTGTATAGAGGTGTCTGGTTGGCTCAGTCTTTAAGCATCTGCCTTTGGCTCAGGTCATGATCCCAGGGTCCTGGGATTGAGCCCCACATGGGCTCCATGCTCAGTGGAGAGTCTGCTTCTCCCTCTCCCACTCTCCCTGCTTGTGCTCTCTTTTTGTGTGTCCTTCTCTCTGTTGAATAAATAAATAAAATCTAAAAATAAATAAATAAAACAAAATGAAGGCATATAGTTTGATGTGCCCCACTGTTTCATTCCAGCATTGAGTGTCTCTACTCCTTTGAAGTAGAATGTGAAGGGTCCTGGCCAACAAGATAAGGTTTAGGGTCTCAGGTCAGCTGCCTTCCAGAGATCTACTCAAATCCTGAGAAGTTAGCTCTCAGTCTATTCCCCATTTACTCACAGCTCTGTCTTCCCCAATCTGTCAAGGCCCAGTCCACGACCCCCTTGGGACTTGACATAGCTTATGGTTTGGCTGACCCAGGGCTTGCTGAGTCAGCACTGGACTCAGATCTATCTCCTGAGCTGCCCCTACAAACATGCCTGGGCCACCTGAACCTACTAACTACTTAGCAGAATGCTCACATAAGCACCTTATACTTGCTGAACAGCCATTGCAGTCCCACTGTATCCAACAAATCATCAAGTGTTCTGGCAAATTCCTTCCACTCTTGACCCTCAAACAGTCGAGCCTCTCAGCAACATGTGAGAACAGGTTAAATTGCATGCACATGATCACCAGAATCTTGCTGGCTTTAAGTCTTCTGCTACTCATGCGGATGTTTCCTTCCCAGCTCAGCAGTATCTGGAAGTGAGGATACTCTACCAAGTCTTCTGATCTTGAAACTTTAGACCGTTCATCTATCCCATGGTCTGATGTGCCTTGTGTCTTCCTTCTCCCCTCAGAAATCTTTCTTCATAAAGTCCAGCCCTCAGCTCTGAGGGCTGCATTCACCCATGGAATCCACCAGGTAACTCTCTTGATCTTTAGAGCCTCCCTGTTGATGGCATGGGAACAACAATCAGGAGTTTATGGATGTCTAGGAGTTTCTGGAATTAATAAGTGACACATATCAATATAGCTGCCTCAGATTTTGTTTTGTGGAGGGAAACGTTGATGCAGACAGTCAAGCAAATTCCATTCAAATGCAACATATTTCATATATAACATGATCAAAAAGAAAATGTCAATCCATAATTTGTCTCATTTATATTTATATTATCCAAAATGATGACTTAAGTTTGTTTCCCTCAAAAGGTCCACATAACACAACAGGAGACTATTTTAAGTGGTCAATTTGAACAGAACCCTAAGTGGTGCTTTCTTCTCCCATTGATGAAATTTTCTGCCTCCAACTTGCACACATAGCCTATTATTTTATATGTGTTGGAAGAAAGCCAAGTGCCCATCTTAATGCTCAATTCCTGAAGAACATTTTTTTTTTTTTTTTGTAGTAGCGTATCTTCTGGTAATCACACAGAAACCATTGCTTGTCCGGGTGAAGAAGACAAATTACCCACAAGGGAGCTGCATTTCCACTTTTGGCAACATTATGTGAGGAGAAATGTTAGATCCCAATAAGGGAAGTTTGGAGTGAATTTTCCTCAACTCCTTCCACACGTGGGTGTGTGATGTGACTGCCCAAGGGCCTGACTGCCACAGCAAGGAGCACTGCCCAGAACTCCAGACTTTGAAGACTCTGGGAGGATTAACGCTGAAACTGCTTGTAATCAGAGGAGTTTTATGAGTGAGGGAAGGAGAAACAGTGAGCATCAGGGTGGGAAATATCCATTGGATTCTAAAAGTACTTGAATGTTGAACATGGACTGGGGCCGATGACTTTCAACGGCATGTGCCCCCCACAGGAGGCTGCAGAGCAAGGACTAAGCTACAGTTGATGCCAAACTCAGAGTAGAAATTTACAGTCTCTTCCAGCAGCGTAGATGTGAGAGAAGGTGTGGGGGCTTTGGAAGCAAGGCACAAAAACTTCAGTGCCCCTTTCTCATATGCTGGCCATGTGCCTATGTAGTCTTTAATACTGTTCCCTCACATAGCACACAAAACCCCTATGGTGCATTTTCTTTCTTTATGCTTGATCAAATGACATGAGAAGTCTAATGCTTGCTCAAAGGTGAGGTTTATTGTTAGACAAAGTTATTACTGACTCATAACAGAGATTCTGAAGTATGGTTTTTGTTCATTTACAACACTGTGAACATGTTTCCAGTGGTGATGACATTTCTCCCCACAATTATTGAGGTACCACTTAGTGTACAACAAACTCCTGAGGTCCAAGCAGCACAAGGCTTCCCTCAGAGAAGGCACAGGGTCCAAGTGGATTCTTATTACTAATAATACTTGTCTTGACCTCTGGGCATTACCTGTAGGACTGAACTTTGGAGAGGTACAGTCATCATGAATTAATAATTTGCCATACTGGCATTTGTAGGAGCTTCACAGTGATGACCCCTTGCCAATGCTTAAGTGGTTCTTTAGATAAATAGAAAACAGAAGGAAAAATAAATAGAAAAAAGAGATAAGTAGAAAGAAAATGAAAACTTCAAGGCTCTTTCTGTGAAGCCATAATTACCCTGGTCCTCAAACCGGGCAAGGATCCCATCAAAAAGATTAACTTCAGACCAATATCCGTGATAATATGGAACACCAAGATCTCAACAAGATCCTAGCTCATAGGATCCAACAGTACATTAAAAAGATTATCCTCCATGATTCGGTAGGATTTATCTCTGGTAGGCAAGAGTGGTTCAATATTCATAAATCAGTCTATATGGAAAAAAAATCAATAATAGAAGAGAGAACCACATGGTCTCAGTGAGAGACTGGTTCTCAATGAGAACCACACTGATGCAGAAAAAAAAAAAAAAAACATTTAAAAATACAGCATTGGTTCTTGATTAAACCACTTCAAAGTAAAGGGAATATTCCTCAACTTCATCAATCTATCAATGAAAAGCCCAGAGAGAATATGATTCTCAATAGGGAAAATTTAACAGTCTTCCCTTTGAGATCAGGAACACGAGAAGGATGCCCAGTCTTGGCTCTGTTCTCCAACATAGGACTAGAAGTCCTAGAAACAGCAATCAGACAACAAAAAGAAATAAAATGTACTCAGTTTGGGGAAGAAGAAGTCAAACTCTCTCTATTCACAGACCACATGATACTTTATATGGAAAACCCAAAAGACTCTGCCCCCAAACTACTAGAACTCATATAACAATTCAATAATGTGGCAGGATACAAAATCAATGTACAGAAATCAGTTGCTTTCTTATACACTAACCCTGAAAATATAGAAAGGGAAATTAGAGAATTGATTCCATTTACTATAGCACCAAGAACCACAAAATACCTTGGAATAAACCTAACAAAAGAGGTACAGGATATGTACTTAAGGACCTAAAGAACACTCATGAAAGAAATTGAAAAAGACACAAAAAGTTGTAAAAGCATCCCATGCTCATGGATCGGAAGAATAAACATCGTTAAAATGTCTTTACTGCACAGAATAATATTTACTTCAATTCCATCCCGGTCAAAATTCCACTAACATCTTCAAAATGCTGGAACAAACAATCCTAAAATTTGTATGGAAGCAGAAAAGACCCCAAATTGTTAAGGAAATTTTCAAAAAGAAAAACAAAACTGGGGGCATCACGTTGCCTGATGTCAAGTTTTGTTACAAAGCTGTGATCACCCAGACAGCATGGTACTGGCCCAAAAACAGGCACGTAGACATGTGGAAGAGAGGAATGAGCTCAGATATGGACCCAAAACTCTATAGTCAAATAATCCTCAGCAAAGCTGGAAAAAATATACAGTGGAAAAAAAGACAGTCTCTTCAATAAATGGTGCTGGGAAAATAGGAGAGCTATATATAGAAGAATGAAGCTTGACCATCCTCTTACACCATACACAAATATAAACTTGAAATGGGTAAAAGACCTCAACGTGAGGAAGAAATCCATCAGAATCCTAGAGGAGAACATAGGCAGTAACCTCTTCAACATCGGCCACAGCAACTTCGGTCAACATATGTCTCCAAGGGCAAAGGAAACAAAAGTGAATGTGAACTTTTGGGACTTCCTCAAGATCAAAAGCTTCTGCACAGCAAAGGAAGCAGTAAACAAATCAAAGAGGCAACCGACGGAATGAAAGAAGGTACTTGCAAATGACAGTACAGACCAAAGGCTGATATCCAGGATCTATAAAGAACATCTCAAACTCAACACACACAAAACAGATAATCATGTCAAAAGATGGGCAGAACACATGAACAGTTCTCCAATGAAGACATGGCCAAAATTAACAAGACAGGAAATAACATCTGTTGGAGAGGATGTGGAGACAGGGGAATCCTTTTACACTGTTCTTGGGAATGCAAGTTGGTGCCACCACCTTGGAAAACAGTGTGGAGATTCCTTAAGAAATTATAAACAGAGCTTCACTATGACCCTACAATTGCACTACTGGGTATTTACCACAAAGATACAGGTGTATTGAACAGAAGGGGATCTGTACACCAATGTTCATAGCAGCATGGCCATAGTCACCAAACTGTGGAAAGCATGAGGAAGCCATTCAACAGACAATGAATAAAGAAGATATGGTCCATATATACAATGGAATATTATACAGCCATCAGAAGGGATGGATACCTAACTTTTCTGTCAATATGGAAGACTGGAGGAGATTATGCTGAGGGAAATAATTGAGGAAGAGTAAGTCAATTATTACATGTTTTCACTTACTAGCGGTGCATAGGAAATTACATGGAGGACATTAATAGATGGAAAAGAAAAGTGAATTGGGGGAAATTGTAAGAGGAGATGAAGTATGAGAGACTGTGGCTCTGAGAAACAAACTGAGGGTTTTGGAGTGGCAGGGATGGGGAATAGGTGAACCAGGTGGTGGGTATTAAGAAAGGCATGCATTGTATGGAGCACTGAGTGTGGTGCATCAATAAACTTGGAACTAAGAAAAAATTAAATTAAATTTAAAAAATAATCATTTATTTACTTATAGGAATCTTAATGAAATATGATGAATGAAAAAAATACATTTTACTTAAAATGTCATAATGATTCTATTTTACATCTTTATGAGATTTAAAACAAAACATCCATGACCTACATTCTCCTATTGATAAAAATTACCTCATTTATCATCTTTAGAAAAATAAACTTCAGGACGCCTGGGTGGCTCAGTTGGTTAAGCAGCTGCCTTCGGCTTAGGTCATGATCCCAGCGTCCTGGGATCGAGTCCCACATCGGGCTCCTTGCTCATCAGGAGCCTGCTTCTCCCTCTTCCTCTGCCTGCCATTCTGTCTGCCTGTGTTTGCTCTCTCTCCCTCTCTCTCTGACAAATAAATAAATAAAATCTTTTATAAAATAAATAAATAAATAAATAAACTTCCTAGATTTCTACTCTACTGTAAGTTACTTCAGATTTCATTCAGCAAAAAAGGAGTGTATTTACAAGGACAGTAGTAGAATAATTGTGAGAAGACTTTCCATTGTAGCTTTTTATTCTATATTGCCCTTTTACCACAGAGGATCTAGGAGACAAGACACTGAGAACTCAGAGTAATTTGAATTGGTTTTCAGATGTTAGTCAAAATGAAATATTAAATATCCTCTTTCAGAGCATAGGGAGGTCACTCACTTCATAAAACATACCTGAATAATATCACTTTAAAATATTTTTAGGGACACCTGAGTGGCTCAGTCACTAAGTGTCTGCCTTTGGCTCAGGTCATGATCCCAGGGTCCTGGGATCAAGCCCCAAATCTGGCTCCCTGCTCAGTGGGAAGCCTGCTTCTCCCTCTCCCAATCCTGCTCCTATTCCCTCTATGGAAATCACTCTCTGCCAAATAAAAAAATTATTTATATATCTATATGTAGATGGATATATATATATATATATATATATATATATATATATATATATATATAATAAACATATATTTTTATCCCCAGGGGCACAGGTCTGCGAATCGCCAGGTTTACACACTTCACAGCACTCACCATAGCACATACCCTCCCCAATATCCATAACCCCACCCCCCCTCCCAACACGCCTCCCCCCATCAACCCTCAGTTTCTTTTGTGAGATTAAGAGTCACTTATGGTTTGTCTCCCTCCCAATCCCATCTTGTTCCATTTATTCTTCTCCTACCCCCTCAACCGCCCATGTTGCATCTCCTCTCCCTCATATCAGGGAGATCATATGATAGTTGTCTTCTCCAATTGACTTATTCGCTAAGCATGATACCCTCTAGTTCCATCCACGTTGTCGCAAATGACAAGATTTCATTTCTTTTGATGACTGCATAGTATTCCATTGTGTAATATACCCAATCTTCTTTTTTTTTAATTTTTTATTTTTTTCAGCATAACAGTATTCATTATTTTTGCACCACATCCAGTGCTCCATGCAATCCGTGCCCTCTACAATACCCACCACCTGGTGCCCCCAACCTCCCACCCCCACCGCTTCAAAATTCACAGATCGTTTTTCAGAGTCCATAGTCTCTCATGGTTCACCTCCCCTTCCAATTTCCCTCAACTCCCTTCTCCTCTCCATCTCCCCTTGTCCTCCATGCTATTTGTTATGCTCCACAAATAAGTGAAACCACATGATAATTGACTCTCTCTGCTTGACTTATTTCACTCAGCATAATCTCTTCCAGTCCCGTCCATGTTGCTACAAAACTTGGGTATTCATCCTTTCTTTTTTCTTTTCTTTCTTTTTTTTTTTTTTTTTTTTTACAGCTTTATACACATATATTTTTATCCCCAGGGGTACAGGTCTGTGAATCGCTAGGTTTAAACACTTCACAACACTCACCATAGCACATACCCTCCCCAAATCCATAACCACACCCCCCTCTCCCAACCCCCTCCCCCCATCAAACCTCAGTTTGTTTTGTGAGATTAAGAGTCACTTATGGTTTGTCTCCCTCCCAATCCCATCTTGTTTCATTTACTCTTCTCCTACCCCCTCAACCCCATGCCGCATCTCCTCTCCCTCATATCAGGGAGATCATATGATAGTTGCCTTTCTCCGATTGACTGATTTCGCTAAGCATGATACCCTCTAGTTCCATCCACGTCGTCGCAAATGGCAAGATATCATTTCTTTTGATGGCTGCATAGTATTTCATTGTGTATATATACCACATCTTCTTTATCCATTCGTCTGTTGATGGACATCTAGGTTCTTTCCATAGTTTGGCTATTCTAGACATTGCTGCTATAAACATTCGGGTGCACGTACCCCTTCGGATCACTACGTTTGTATCTTTAGGGTAAATACCCAGCAGTGCAATAGCTGGGTTATAGGGTAGTTCTATTTTCAACATTTTGAGGAACCTCCATGCTGTTTTCCAGAGTGGTTGCACCAGCTTGCATTCCCACCAACAGTATAGGAGGGTTCCCCTTTCTCCGCATCCTCGCCAGCATCTGTCATTTCCTGACTTGTTAATTTTAGCCATTCTGACTGGTGTGAGGTGATATCTCATGGTGGTTTTGATTTGTATTTCCCTGATGCCGAGTGATATGGAGCACTTTTTCATGTGTCTGTTGGCCATCTGGATGTCTTCTTTGCAGAAATGTCTGTTCATGTCCTCTACCCATTTCTTTTTTTTTTTTTTAATATTTTTATTTTTTTCAGCATAACAGTATTCATTATTTTTGCACCACACCCAGTGCTCCATGCAATCCGTGCCCTCTACAATACCCACCACCTGGTGCCCCCAACCTCCCACCCCCACCGCTTCAAAATTCTCAGATCGTTTTTCAGAGTCCATAGTCTCTCATGGTTCACCTCCCCTTCCAATTTCCCTCAACTCCCTTCTCCTCTCCATCTCCCCTTGTCCTCCATGCTATTTGTTATGCTCCACAAATAAGTGAAACCATATGATAATTGACTCTCTCTGCTTGACTTATTTCACTCAGCATAATCTCTTCCAGTCCCGTCCATGTTGCTACAAAACTTGGGGATTTTTCCTTTTTTTTTTTTTTTTTTTTTTTTTTTTTTTACAGCTTTATAAACATATTTTTATCCCCAGGGGTACGGGTCTGCGAATCGCCAGGTTTACACACTTCACAACACTCACCATAGCACATACCTCCCCGATATCCATAACCCCACCCCCTCTCCCAACCCCCTCCCCCCATCAACCCTCAGTTTGTTTTGTGAGATTAAGAGTCACTTATGGTTTGTCTCCCTCCCAATCCCATCTTGTTTCATTTACTCTTCTCCTACCCCGTCGACCCCCCATGTTGCATCCCTCATATCAGGGAGATCATATGATAGTTGTCTTTCTCCGATTGACTTATTTCGCTAAGCATGATACCCTCTAGTTCCATCCACGTCGTCGCAAATGGCAAGATTTCATTTCTTTTGATGGCTGCATAGTATTCCATTGTGTATATATACCACATCTTCTTTATCCATTCGTCTGTAGATGGACATCTAGGTTCTTTCCATAGTTTGGCTATTGTAGACATTGCTGCTATAAACATTCGGGTGCACGTGCCCCTTCGGATCACTACGTTTGTATCTTTAGGGTAAATACCCAGCAGTGCAATTGCAGGGTCATAGGGTAGTTCTATTTTCAACATTTTGAGGAACCTCCATGCTGTTTTCCAGAGTGGTTGCACCAGCTTGCATTCCCACCAACAGTTTAGGAGGGTTCCCCTTTCTCTGCATCCTCGCCAGCATCTGTCATTTCCTGACTTGTTAATTTTAGCCATTCTGACTGGTGTGAGGTGATATCTCATGGTGGTTTTGATTTGTATTTCCCTGATGCCGAGTGATATGGAGCACTTTTTCATGTGTCTGTTGGCCATCTGGATGTCTTCTTTGCAGAAATGTCTGTTCATGTCCTCTGCCCATTTCTTGATTGGATTATTTGTTCTTTGGGTGTGGAGTTTGCTAAGTTCTTTATAGATTTTGGACACTAGCCCTTTATCTGATATGTCATTTGCAAATATCTTCTCCCATTCTGTCAGTTGTCCTTTGGTTTGATTAACTGTTTCCTTTGCTGTGCAAAAGCTTTTGATCTTGATAAAATCCCAATAGTTCAGTTTTGCCCTTGCTTCCGTTGCCTTTGGCAATGTTCCTAGGAAGAAGTTGCTGCGGCTGAGGTCGAAGAGGTTGCTGCTTGTGTTCTCCTCAAGGATTTTGATGGATTCCTTTCTCACATTGAGGCCCTTCATCCATTTTGAGTCTATTTTCGTGTGTGGTGTAAGGAAATGATCCAATTTCATTTTTCTGCATGTGGCTGTCCAATTTTCCCAACACCATTTATTGAAGAGACTGTCTTTTTTCCACTGGATATTCTTTCCTGCTTTGTCAAAGACGAGTTGACCATAGAGTTGAGGTCCATTTCTGGGCTCTCTATTCTGTTCCATTGATCTATGTGTCTGTTTTTGTGCCAGTACCAAGCTGTCTTGATGACAGCTTTGTAATAGAGCTTGAAGTCCGGTATTGTGATGCCACCAACTTTGGCTTTCTTTTTCAATATTCCTTTGGCTATTCGAGGTCTTTTCTGGTTCCATATGAATTTTAAGATTATTTGTTCTATTTCTTTGAAAAAAATGGATGGTACTTTGATAGGAATTGCATTAATGTGTAGATTACTTAAGGTAGCATAGACATTTTCACATATTTATTCTTCCAATCCAGGAGCATGGAACATTTTTCCATTTCTTTGTGTCTTCCTCATTTTCTTTCATGAGTACTTTATAGTTTCTGAGTATAGATTCTTAGGCTCTTTGGTTAGGTTTATTCCTAGGTACCTTATAGTTTTGGGTGCAATTGTAAATGGGATGGACTCCTTAATTTCTCTTTCTTCTGTTTTGTGTTGGTGTAGAGAAATGCAACTGATTTCTGTGCATTGATTTTATATCCTGACACTTGACTGAATTCCTGTACAAGTTCTAGCAGTTTTGGAGTGGAGTCTTTTGGGTTTTCCACATAGAGTATCATATCATCTGCAAAGAGTGATAGTTTGACTTCTTCTTTGCCGATTTGGATGCCTTTAATTTCCTTTTGTTGTCTGATTGCTGAGGCTAGGACTTCTAGTACTATGTTGAATAGCAGTGGTGATAACGGACATCCCTGCCGTGTTCCTGACCTTAGCGGAAAAGCTTTCAGTTTTTCTCCATTGAGAATGATATTTGCGGTGGGTTTTTCATAGATGGCTTTGATAATATTGAGGTATGTGCCGTCTATCCCTACACTTTGAAGAGTTTTGATCAGGAAGGGATGCTGTACTTTGTCAAATGCTTTTTCAGCATCTATGGAGAGTATCATATGGTTCTTGTTCTTTCTTTTATTAATGTGTTGTATCACATTGATGATTTGCGGATGTTGAACCAGCCTTGCAGCCCTGGAATAAATCCCACTTGGTCGTGGTGAATAATCCTTTTAACGTACTGTTGAATCCTATTGGCTAGTATTTTGGCGAGAATTTTTGCATCTGTGTTCATCAAGGATATTGGTCTGTAGTTCTCTTTTTTGTTGGGATCCTTGTCTGGTTTTGGGATCAAGGTGATGCTGGCCTCATAAATGAGTTTGGAAGTTTTCCTTCTATTGCTATTTTTGGGAACAGTTTCAGGAGAATAGGAATTAGTTCTTCTTTAAATGTTTGGTAGAATTCCCCCGGGAAGCCGTCTGGCCCTGGGCTTTTGTTTGTTTGGAGATTTTTGATGACTTTCAATCTCCTTACTGGTTATGGGTGTTCAGGCTTTCTATTTCTTCCTGGTTCAGTTGTGGTAGTTTATATGTCTCTAGGAATGCATCCATTTCTTCCAGATTGTCAAATTTGTTGGCGTAGAGTTGCTCATAGTATGTTCTTATAATTGTCTGTATTTCTTGGTGTTCGTTGTGATCTCTCCTCTTTCATTCATAATTTTATTTACTTGGGTCCTTTCTCTTTTCTTTTGATAAGTCTGGCCAGGGGTTTATCCATCTTATTAATTCTTTCAAAGAACCATCTCCTAGTTTCGTTGATTTGTTCTATTGTTTTTGTTTTTTGTTTTTTTTTTTTTTGTTTCTATTTCATTTATTTCTGCTCTGATCTTTATGATTTCTCTTCTCCTGCTGGGGTTAGGGTTTCTTTTTGTTCTTTCTCCAGCTCATTTAGGTGTAGGTTAGGTTGTGTACCTGAGACCTTTCTTGTTTTTGAGAAAGGCTTGTACCGCTATATATTTTCCTCTCAGGACTGCCTTTGTTGTGTCCCACAGATTCTGAACCGTTGTGTTTTCATTATCATTTGTTTCCATAAATTTTTTCAATTCTCCTTTGATTTCCTGGTTGACCCTCATTCTTTAGAAGGATGCTGTTTAGTCTCCATGTATTTGGGTTCTTTCCAAATTTCCTCTGTTATTGAGTGCTAGCTTCAGAGCATTGTGGTCTGAAAATATGCAAGGAATGAGCCCAATCTTTTGATACTGGTTGATACCTGATTTAGGACCAAGAATGTGATCTATTCTGGAGAATGTTCCATGTGCACTAGAGAAGAATGTGTATTCTGTTGCTTTGGGATGAAATGTTCTGAATATATCTGTGATGTCCATCTGGTCCAGTGTGTCATTGAAGGCCTTGATTTCCTTGTTGATCTTTTGCTTGGATGATCTGTCCATTTCAGTGAGGGGAGTGTTAAAATCCCCTACTATTATTGTATTCTTGTCGATGTTTTCTTTGATTTTGTTATTAATTGGTTTATATAGTTGGCTGCTCCCACGTTAGGGGCATAGATATTTAAAATTGTTAGATCTTCTTGTTGGACAGTTCCTTTGAGTATGATATAGTGTCCTTCCTCATCTCTTATTATAGTCTTTGGCTTAAAATCTAATTGATCTGATATAAGGATTGCCACTCCTGCTTTCTTCTGATGTCCATTAGCATGGTAAATTCTTTTCCACCCCCTCACTTTAAACCTGGAGGTGTCTTCGGGTTTAAGATGAGTTTCTTGTAGGCAACATATAGATGTATTTGTTTGTTTATCCATTCTGATACCCTGTGTCTTTTGATTGGGGCATTTAGCCCATTAACATTCAGGGTAACTATTCAGAGATATGAATTTAGTGCCATTGTATTGCCTGTAAGGTGACTGTTATTGTATTGTCTCTGTTTCTTTCTGATCTACTACTTTGAGGGTCTCTCTTTGCTTAGAGGACCCCTTTCAATATTTCCTGTAGAGCTGGTTTGGTGTTTGCAAATTCTTTCAGTTTTTGTTTGTCCTGGAAGCTTTTAATCTCTCCGTCTATTTTCAATGATAGCCTAGATGGATATAGTATTCTTGGCTGCATGTTTTTCTCATTTAGTGCTCTGAATATATCATGCCAGCTCTTTCTGGCCTGCCAGGTCTCTGTGGATAAGTCTGCTGCCAATCTAATATTTTTACCATTGTACGTTACAGACTTCTTTTCCCGGGCTGCTTTCAGGATCTTTTCTTGTTACTAAGACTTGTAAATTTTACTATTAGGTGACGGGGTGTGGACCTATTCTTATTGATTTTGAGGCAGGTTCTCTGAACCTCCTGGATTTGGATGCGTGTTCCCTTTGCCATATTGGGGAAATTCTCTCCAATTATTCTCTCCAACATACCTTCTGCTCCCCTCTCCGTTTCCTCTTCTTCTGGAATCCCAATTATTCTAATGTTGTTTCGTCTTATGGTGTCACTTATCTCTCGAATTCTCCCCTCGTGGTCCAGTAGCTGTTTGTCCCTCTTTTGCTCAGCTTCTTTATTCTCTGTCATTTGGTCTTCATATCACTAATTTTTTCTTCTGCCACGTTTATTCTAGCAGTGAGAGCCTCCATTTTTGATTGCACGTCATTAATAGCTTTTTTGTTTTCAACTTGGTTAGATTTTAGTTCTTTTATTTCTCCAGAAAGGGCTTTTATATCTCCCGAGAGGGTTGCTTTAATATCTTCCATGCCTTTTTCAAGCCCGGCTAGAACCTTGAGAATCGTCATTCTGAACTCTAGATCTGACATATTACCAATGTCTGTATTGATTAGGTCCCTAGCCTTTGGTACTGCCTCTTGTTCTTTTTTTTTTGTTATGAATTTTTCCGCCTTGTCATTTTGTCCAGATAAGAGTATATGAAGGAGGAAGTAAAATACTAAAAGGGTGGCACAACCCCAGGAAAATATGCTTTAGCCAAATCAGAAGAGATCCCAAATCGTGAGGGGGAGAAAGGGCATAAAAAGGGGTTCAGAAAGAAAAAAAAAGAAACTATTAAAAAAAGAAAGCTGATAAAAAATAAAAAGGAAATATATATATATATATAATTAATATATATTAGATAAACTATTTAAAAAACCTTAAAAAAGAAAACGGTAAAAGTTAAAAAAATTAGCAAGAAGAGAAAAAAAATTGAAAAAGAGAAAAATATTAAATTAACTGCAAGGCTAAAAAATCATGGGGAGAAAGCCATGAGTTCCGTGCTTTGCTTTCTTCTCCTCTGGAATTCTGCCACTCTCCTTCATATTGAAACTGCACTCCTTGGTAGGTGAACTTGGTCCTGGCGGAGATTCCCGTGATCTTCTGGGGGAGCGGCCTGTTGTAGTGATTCTCAAGCGTCTTTGCCCCAGGCGGAGTTGCACCGCCCTTACATGGGGCGGTCTGAG